>NW_019272216.1:0-36241 GCF_002738345.1 Cucurbita maxima
ATATAAGTTTTAGAAAAATCTCCTAGACTTAAGTTATATTTAATTAGCCGGAATATACCTAAGTAATGAGTGTACCCAATCGTAAAAAATACTTAGTGTGAGGAAAAATGTATATGAGATACATTGTTTTTCTTTCACGCTCTCTGAAAATTCACGCCAAGAGATTCATTCTCGGCCTCGTGTCGCCATGGGAGCATCCTCCATTTGGAAGGTATTTGCACGAGTCAATAACGAGGTGAATAGAGAAAGTATTTATAGTAATTGTGAGAAGGTAGTATATCAACACGTCCTATGGTCTCCACCACTAGGTTTCACCGTGAGATTCCCATGTTCCGCCTGCATGCTGTCCTAGAGCAACTCCCTATTCGGAGGGTCGTAACATGGGAGTCGAAACAATGCAAACTTCAGAAATGGATAGGATTTCTTAGGTCCATTCCCAACTTTGGCTTTTTTATTCAATAGCGTTGTTGGGATCGATCTCTGAGGTTTGAAATTGATGGGTCACATTTACGAAGAATTACTAAGAATTAGTATATTTTTTACCAAAATAGCGATAACTAAAACACTATAGGAACAAGAGTTATTCTGGGATTAGTGTTTAAGTCAAGAATGTCTTGGTTTAGTGGAGTGATTGACTACCCCTCGGTAGCAGTTGTTCTAACTCACTAAAGTATCGTTGCAGATTAATAATTTTTGGGTACATTATAACATTTGCTAAACCTGATTGGATTAAACAGGATTAAATCAAATCACTAATAGAATTTTCTTTATATCACAACATGACAAACTCAATAGTACAATTACTCGCTTCTGATAAATTAAACGACAACAATTACGCAACTTGGAAATCAAACCTAAAGACAATACTTGTAATTGATGATTTAAGGTTTGTCTTAACTGAGGAATGTCCTCCAAACCCCATCTCAAATGCAAACAGAACAGTTCGGGATGTATATGACAGATAGGCAAAGGCAAATTACAAAGCCTGAGTGTACATTTTAGCCAGCCTATCTGATGTTTTGGCTAAGAAACGCGACGTCATGGGTACTACTAAAGAGATTAGGGAATCTCTGAAATGGATGTTTGGACAACCGTCCTTCTCTCTTAGACATGACGCCATAAAATACATTTACATCTGCCGTATGAAAGAAGGGACCTCAGTTAGAGAACATGTCCTGGACATCATGGTCCATTTCAATGTGGCAGAAGAAAATGGAGATGTCATTGATGAGAAGAGTCAAGTAAGTTTTATCATGGAGTCTCTTCCTAAGAGCTTCTTCAAGTTCTGCACAAATTTGATAATGAACCAGATAAAATATAACTTGACTGCTCTTCTCAATGAGCTACAGACTTATCAGTCTCTCTTAACGAACAAGGGAAAAAGAGGAGAAGTAAATGTTGTTATCTCTAAGAAATTACTACGAGGATCGTCTTCCAAAAATAAGTCCGGACCTTCAACTTCTAAAAGTGTTTTGATAAAGAAGAAGGGTAAGGGGAAAAATAGGATTCCTACTGACCGCAAATACAAGATTCAAAAAGCAGATAAAGGAAAATGTTTCCATTGCAATGAAAACGGGCACAAGAAGAGAAATTGCCCAAAATACCTTTCAGAGAAAAAAGCCAAAAAGACACAACAAGGTAAATATGATTTACTCATTATAGAAATATGTTTAGTAGAGTATGAAACCTCAACTTGGATACTAGATTCAGGGGCGACTAATCATATTTGTTCTTTTTACCAGGAAACTAGCTCCTGAAGAATGCTTGCGGACGGCGAGATAAAACTCAAGGTTGGAACAGGAGAGGTTGTCTCAGCAGGATCAATAGAAAATTTAAAATTGTTTTTTGGAGATAGATTCATTATATTAGATAATGTACTTTTTGTTCCTGGAATAAAAAGAAATGTATTATCTATCTCTTGTTTATTAGAAAAATTGTATAAAGTATCTTTTGAAATCAATAAAGTGTTCATTTGCAAAAGAGGTATTCATATTTGTTCTGCAAAACTAGAAAACAACTTATATATGTTAAAACCGAGTGAAACAAAAGCTATTTTAAATACCGAGATGTTTAAAACAGTTGAAACTCAAAATAAACAACAAAAGATTTCTCCTAATACCTATCTTTGGCACTTAAGACTATGCCACATTAATCTCAATAGGATTGAGATATTGGTTAAAAGAGAACTTCTAAATGAGTTAGAAGACAACTCTTTACCTCCATGTGAGTCTTGTCTTCAGGGTAAAATGACTAAACGATCATTTTCTGAAAAAGGTTATAGAGCCAAAGAAACCTTAGAACTCGTGCATACAGATCTCTGTGGTCCAATGAATGTCAAAGCACGAGGAGGGTATGAATATTTCATCAGTTTTATTGATGATTATTCAAGGTATGACTATCTTTACCTAATGCATCACAAGTCTGAAGCTCTTGAAAAATTCAGAGAGTATAAGACTGAGGTTGAGAATCTATTAGGTAAAACTATTAAAGCACTTCGATCAGATCGAGATGGAGAGTATATGGACTTAAGATTTCAAGACTATATGATAGAACATGTAATAACGTCTCAACTCTCAGCCCCTGGTATGCCTCAACAGAATGATGTATCAGAAAGAAGAAATAGAACTCTGTTAGACATGGTTCGGTCTATGATGAGTTTCGCTCAATTACCTGATCCGTTTTGGGGATATGCAGTGGAGACTGCTACATACATTTTGAACATGGTTTCTTCTAAGAGTGTTTCAGAAACAGCTTATGAGTTATGAAAAGGGCGTAAAGGTACTTTACGTCACTTCAGGATTTGGGGATGCCCAGCACATGTGTTGTTGCAAAACTCCAAGAAATTAGAACGTCGTTCAAAATTATGTATATTCGTAGGATACCCCAAGGAGACGAAAGGTGGTTTGTCTTATGACCCTCAAGAAAATAGAGTGTTTGTATCAACAAACGCTACATTCTTAGAGGAAGACCATGTAAGAAATCATCAACCTCGCAGCAAACGAGTATTAAGTGAGATTTCTAAAGAAGCTACTGATAAAACAACAAGAGTTGTTGATTAGGTTTGTCCTTCAACAAGAGTTGTTGATGGAGCTGCACTTCTAGTCAATCACTTCCTTCTCAAGAGTTGAGAATGCCTCGACGTAGTGGGAGGGTTATAACTCAACCCAATCGTTACTTGGGTTTGGCAGAAACACAAGTCATCATACCTGATGATGGCGTTGAGGATCCATTGACCTATAAACAGGCAATGAATGATGAAGATAAAGATCAGTGGATCAAAGTCATGAATCTTGAAATGGAGTCAAAGTACTTCGATTCAGTTTGGGAACTTGTAGATCAACCAGATGGGATAAAACCTATTGGTTGCAAATGGATCTATAAGAGAAAACGAGACTAAATCGGTAAGGTACAGACCTTTAAAAATCGACTTGTAGCAAACGGTTATACCCAAAGAGAGGGGATGGACTATGAAGAAACCTTCTTTCGGTTGAATTTTATGTCCTAAAACTTATAGTTTGTAAACAACAACATATTCTATTTTTAATAAAGTTATTATTGTTGTTTATTTAGTAAATATTGTTATTGAATAAAGTGAACTTTAGGATCATTAATCTAAATTCAATAAACTAAGAACACTTTGGCTATAGTACGATTACTTGAACTATATGTAGAGACATAAGAGTTAATCAAGTTCAAGTATATAGTCAAAATGATCTTTAGTATAAGGATAAGGCTGAGTACCTTATTCTGGGGCCCACTTTTGTATATGATATAAACAATGTGATCACTGAAATTGTACAAGTGGAGGCATGTGAGTGGGGGCGTCCTATGCAATGAGTATTGCATAAGATCGGACCATGAAGAAAATCACTCTCACTTTATAATGTCCTTTACTGTTGAGACATATTTTCTTTTCATTCGATGACCTAGGTAACTCAATCTTAATCCTAAGCTAACCATGAACTCCAGTTTATTCAGAATTATCCTTGCATTTGCATGGGTGAGAGTGACTCAAGTTCGCCGACTCAATAGGCCTCCCATTTCAGGGGTAAGACTGGGTAAATTGCTGGGGATGTGAGGTGCAAGATGGAATTCGCTCCTACCCACTTTTAGGGATAGAAGAGAGGTAGTTCTCTTAAGTACTGACTCCAGGTCTTGAACAAGGGGCCCCACCCTCTCATTGGCCTGAGAGGGATTCGGTTTACTGGTTGGACCACAAACCAATTGTTCATTAGAGGATCAGTGAGACATAAGAAATAAGAAGTAACTTCAGGGGTAAAACGGTAAATTGACCCAGCTCTAGTTACGAACAACCTGTGAAGGATCGACTTACTAATCATGGTTATATCAAATGAACAGAAATATATCTATAGTGAGGGGAGTGCAACTACTAGGCTATAGTGGAATGTCCTAGTAGTTAACGAATGTTGGTTAACAAGGTTAATGAGTTTAACGGGTTAATCTTGGATCGTTGGAGCCCATGATCTATTGGTCCATTAGGTCCCTCTGCTAGCTCATATCGGACTAAACCATAGAGCAGTGCGACGAGTGAGTTCAAAGTGTTTGAAGTCAAATTAAGGAGAATGCACTACATATATACGATATATTTAGCCACATTTTTGTTCTATTTACGAATTAAACAACAAGAGAGAATCTGAGATATTTAAATAAGATTTAAATATCTTAATCAAATATGTCTCGGAATTAATTGGGTTTGACATTTGAATTAATATTAAATATTACTTAAATAGTTTAATTAATCATTTAATATTACTTTAATTTGAAATTTATAATTCAAATTGATTGTTAAATCAAAATGAAGAAAGTCAAAATGTTGACTTTTATTTAATGGAAAAGTCCATGTTAGTGGAATTTTAAGGTGTCAAAATTTTGTTTAACTAAACTTGCATGCTTGCCAAATAAACCCCACAAGTTTGAGTGAAATTTTGAGTGTCAAAATTTGGTTAACTCAAGCATGCATGCTTGCCACATAATCCCAAACATTTGAGTGGAATTTTGAGTGTCAAAATTTGGTGATCTCAAATTTGCATGAACATGCAAACATGACTCTATAAATAGAGTGATCATAAAACATGAAAGGTCTTTTTCTTTGTGAAAAACCTTGAGAAAAACCTCTCACAAACATTCTCTGCATATATACAAAATCCCTCCAAAGTTTAGTCACTCACCAGATTCCACAATCCCGTTCTAAGGTCGGAGGATAGTGGAGAAGACACTAGTGGTGGTTCAAAACCGGTTCGTGAGGAAAAAGGAATTTTAACAACAAAAGGTTA
The DNA here is from genome assembly GCF_002738345.1 of Cucurbita maxima. Classification (NCBI taxonomy): domain Eukaryota; kingdom Viridiplantae; phylum Streptophyta; class Magnoliopsida; order Cucurbitales; family Cucurbitaceae; genus Cucurbita; species Cucurbita maxima. The sequence goes on from NW_019272216.1 coordinate 5,295, forward strand.
GTATTCAAACTCATTAAGTTTTAATACTTATGAACATGCTAGTTATTTACTATAATTGATGTTCTAAAAGTGCCTAAGATCCAAATTGCTTCCGCATGTGTTATATTAACACCATCAATTGGTATCAGAGCAAGTTTTAGGCACTTTATTTACATTAATTTCATCATGGTGAGTACCATTTCATGAATGAAATTTTGTGGTTGCTAAAGTGGATGGTTTTTGTTTTGACATTTTTTTATGCTTCCATTTGATACAATTTTTGTAATAAGCCTAATGTGTATGGGCTTTAATGAATGAAGAAAGGTCTGTAATTTTTATGGAGTCATTAGAGTCCATTTTAAGTTGTAATTGATTGAAAATAGAAGCAATAGCAAGCTGAACCGAAAAAGAAGATGGAAGAGGTGGTTCGGGTGGTTTTTCTACCTTTGGGGTCCGGTTCAACGTTTTTAAGGGTTAGTTCGCCCAGTTCGTGATCCTTGGGAGCGGTTCAAGTTATTTTTAATGATTAATGTAATAATTTAGTTAATTGCTTGTTTTAAAATGCCAAAACCAATCAACTTTAGCGTGTTTAATTAATTATGCATTATGAATGTATGTTTGAATTAAATAGAAAATGTATATGCATAAAGTATGTCATATTTTTTTAAAATCCCACTATAGGCTAAGCATGTTTCATGCATTCCAAGTATGTTATAAGTGTTATAATTTATAATATGCATGTTGAGGGTTCCATGAGTGATAGATATAAATTCTTATATTATTGCATGGAATGGATGATTATATAATTGTTATATAAAGCATTTTAGATGCATGTTATAGGTTATTTTCAATTTCATAAAACGAGATAGACGTTAAAATCTATAATAAAGATAAGTGCATGCTCACTTAGGTTTAAGAACCAAGAACGATCAATTTTAATAGTTAAAATAGGTCGATGTCTTACAAAATTGCAGTTACAAGAAAGCTCACCTGACACGATCTTGTCTAAAGCTAGAGGTACTTAAGTTGACGGTTTACGGAACACCTACTACCTGGAGATCGGACCAGTACTTGAGTTTATTTAGCCCAGTTTTATGAGCATGCTTAAGTGATACAAGTTTTAGAAAAATCACCTAGACTTAAGTTATATTTAATTAACCAGAATATACCTAAGTAATAAGTATACCCAACCGTCTAAAATACTTAGTGGGAGGAAAAAGGTATATGAGATACATCGTTTTCCTTTGACGCTCTCTGGAAAATTCATACCACGAAATTCATATGTTGAGATAAAATAAAAAAAAATAAAATGTTGACTTCATTTAATAGAAAATCAATGTTTGAGTTAGTGGAATTTTGAAGTGTCAAAATTTGGTGTAACCAAACTTGCATGCTTCCCAAATAAACCCTACAAATTTGAGAGGAATTTTGAGTGTCAAAATTTGGTTAACTCAAACTTGGATGCTTGAGTGTCAAAATTTGGTAATCTCAAATTTGCATGAACATGCAAACATGACTCTATAAATAGAGTGATCAAGGTATATGGAACTTCTCCCTTGGAAAAACCTTGAGAAAAACTGTGTATCCACCGTCGATTCTTCCAACGTTCAATTTTCCAAAAAAACATCTTAATGTATATATGTAATGCATTCTCCCTATTACGCTTCTCTCTCCTCTTCAGCAGCTGTGTATCCACGGTCGATTCTTCCAACGTTCAATTTTTCAAGATTTCGATGAGCGACTCATCTCAATAATTTTTTTGGATTGCTTTTTATCTTCCAATCGTTAACTAGAAATGACTTGGTTTATTCACGAAAAATAAAGATCTCGAATCAACCAATTTGATGCCATTTTTTTTTTTATTTTTTGGAAGACAGAGAACATATTAATTGAGTTCAAATTTTGGAAAAAATATATTTTCTTATGGAAATTACAAATCTCTCGAATCTAATTCTGAAACAAATCATGGTCGAGTTTCAACACGAAACTTGTAAGAATCTTTTCCTGGAACATCGTAGTCAAATTGAACTATCCTACAACCAAAACTGACACTAATCGATCCTCTTACTAGGACTAGAGATAAATCTTTTGCCAAATTTTTCATTAAAGTGTCCGATTGACGTCCTATTTACTTTCTTGTTTTTCCTCCTTCCACAAAAACCGAAATTCTACCTTCCTCTCTCTTCTTTGTTTTCTATACCGGTCAACCCAGACCCCTCAAATTATAAGGTAGAAAAAATTACCTTTTTGTCTAGTAGATTTTTATCTAAATTTTTCTTAATTTGATAAATATTGAATTTTTGCTCCAAAGGTTCCCTAAGGCTTCTCAAGCATTTTTTTTCCTTTCTTGAGATTCACCCTCTATGTCAATAATAAAATCCAAAAATTTCCAAATTTAAGGTATTAAAGTAAGAGTTATGTATCTGTTGCGGCTCGGGTGTTACTATACAAATCCGTCAAGAATAAATGAAGTGTAGGCAAGCATTTCATTTTTTCTAATTTAGCTTCTTGAAATTAAGTTCGAAACTTTTAGTAGGTTCATATTGGGGGAATTTCACCCAAGATTCATACACGAAGCTAGAGTACATTACGATCTAAAGGCAGTATTTCATTGAATTTAAAGAAATGGTAAATTTCCTAAGTTTTAAATTCGGGACCGAATTTGCATTTTATTTTTCTTTTTGTGGCTAAAATAAACTTAAGAGAAAATACCTATGTGTACCCATAAGAAGTTACAAAATTTAGAAGAAATTTGATAGGTAATAGAAACCTCATCCTATTTGTAAAATAATGAATGTTGGCTAAAAGGGAGAAGGCACGCGTTGGACGACGTTGACCGTAGTGAGTCTAAAGCTCAGCAGGACAAGTGGCAAATGCTAAGCAGAGAGAATCGTTCAGCTACTAATGGTGACGTGCATGTAGATTAACTCGATCCCTGAACCTTGATTCGATCAAAAAGCTTGCGTGTGCAACTCGTTAGCCTTTGACCATAACAAAAAATGCAACCAGAAACCGATCCAATGACTCAATGAGTAACCGAGATCTACAAAAAATCCCCATGCGTGAAATTGCACGTGAAAACCCTTTCTCGACGTGTGTAAGTGCATGTGAGTGTCATTTTGTTCGTTCGACCTCCATTTGTCAGTTTTTTGTCTTGACTTCGATATTAACATAATTATGCTTGAATTAGGATCTACGAGAGAAATTCCATAAATTCTTGAGCTCCAAACACATGGAATAGCTGGCTCAAGAAGGTAAGCGTCATTCAAGTAAGTAACCACATAGACTTTAGGCAAGTAATACTTGTAAAGATCGCTAGGACATGATAGCATGCAACGAGCATTCCTTAACTTAGATGGTCAAAAATACATGTTAACGACCTCAGAAAAGCTTTATTTTTGTGAGTATGTATTGTATGTATGTCTTTTATGTATTATATGCTTGATTAAAATAAAAATTGAGCAATATGGATGAGTACATCATGCATGATGGAAGAAATTACCAAAATTCCCCTATGATAAAATTTCGTATGAATGTCGTTTTCTATGCTTTCCATTGCATAGGAAATTAGAATTGGTAAGAGCGACATGTGCTTCGCAAGCACTAGAAAATCGTGATAAGATTAGGACGAGATAGCGTGTGTAGAATCTTGATAAGGTCCATAGATTTCTAGTGGACTAAATATGATAAGAATAAAAAATGTTCGTCTCCTTAGCCACTTAAACGTATCAAAGTTGGGTGGAAAACTTTATTACTTTTAGTTTCATATTGTTTGGAATTGTCAAATGGCCAAATTGACTTCGTCTTTCTTGGAGATTTAAGGGGATCGGGATTAAATCATGGTCACAAACGTCATTTATGCATTTATGGGGAGTATAAATACCAAGAAATTGTTATGTAAAAATCAAAATCGTGGATGGATGAAATTGAGATCTCAAATTTAGACGTTTCCTTAGAAATTGGAACATCATATTAGTCCTTTCTAAGTTTCAAGCAATTCTTGTGGTAGAATTGCATCCAAGCCATTCAATTAAGCCTTGATTAAGCTTGATTGCGGAGTGACTCGATTTAGAACAAGGTTACCAAATCATGCTTTTAGATCTTCGATTGTAAGAGGTAATCTAATTCTAGCCTTATCTCTTGGTTGATCTGAATTTTGTATAAGGAGGTGTTAATTACTTTGATTCAAGTGTTTTTGCTTCAACAAAAGCATGATTCGTTGGATTAAGGATTAGGGTTGCCTTATGAAAATACCGTAGGATATTGAGCGGTGATAAAAAATCTAGACTTGTGTTTACCCAAAGATGTGATTAGAGGCCCCTAATAAAATGGTACATCTCCACGACTCCAAAGAATGACCAAGGTAACTATCTAGGCTATGAGATGCGTGGATGATACGCTATCTTTAGACCCTCCAATCCCTTTCCACTACAATATTAGTACTATTGAGCTAAGCACATGCTAGTAGTTTGAGCTTCTGTTCCGTTGAATGGCCTGCAGCCTCTTGAATATAGTCACTATGTTGTTAACCTATTCCTTAAAAAGGGAGTGTGGGATACCATGAGATAGCGTAATTGTTGGCTAGTGTAGAATTATCACATCCCCAAATATAGGTGACTCTCTGGCCATAAGGAAGAAACCAACCAACCTCTTTTCCAAGATGTTCATACTAGAAATCACCATAATGTCTGATTAGAATTTTATGAAGACGTGCCTCAATCTAGGTATTCGATCCCTCATTGCATAAGCAAAGAAGGTTTCCATGGTCAAAGAATAGAAAGATGGTACAAATTAAGCAAGAAAAGGTAGCATCTAGGCCGTTACTTCAACTTCCTTTTACACTTTGGTACAAGTACTGTCGACCTAGGCCTAGGCCAACCAGGATTGTGTGAACGATAGTTCATTTTGATTATCTTGCATAGTTGATCCGTCAAAAGAGGGGACGTAGGATTATGAGGGTAATCTTAATAGTTGACAAGCATAGGGGATCACTTCCCTAACCTTGGGTGACTAGATTGTCCTGTGGGTAGGGTTCGCCAACGAACCTCCCATGGATGATGAGAGCAGCCTAGCACTTACCATGCTATCCCAATTAAAATATTGGCATATATCTTTGGTGCAATGCATATCTTTGTTCATTTCATACATTACATTACCATTTCTTATCATTACATAAAGTGTATGTAATCTATGCTACCATACTTTCATAATATGTCACATTCACAATAGCATAATAAGTAAACATGAAATTACAAAACGTAACATTTGTCATCATAACAACACGTCATAACATAATATGCAAATATAGAAATCACAAGGGACGACACAAGCAAGGGCCACGGGGAATCCGCCACTCGTGCTTCAAACAATTCATCAAACCAAAACAGTAGTGAAGAAACATACCAAGGTAGTTAAGTTGAAGTCCCTAAATTGTACTTGGAGCTAGTTCAAATTTTCCTTTTGAAATCCAAGTAAACCTATGCGAGTTCACGACACTTAATTAGCACAAATCGAGCAAAATGCAATACGAATGGAAATCAAGAATACTCCGAACAAAATAAAATAGAAAAATAAAAGAAAAATACAATAAGAAAAAGAAAGAAAAAGGAGATATTGTAGAGCCAAACGGTTAATGGAAAAGAATAGACTAGAAAAGAAAAAAAAATAAATAAATATGGTAAGAAAATTTAAGCCAAGATGTAGGAGCAATAATTGATTAAAAGAAAAAGAGGAAATTTGAAGAATTAAAATAAATACGATTAATTTTAAAAATACATAGAGGAAATTTAATAGAGAAAAAATTAAGGATTTGGTGAAAATTAAAAGACAAAACCGATGAAATGTCATGTCAAGAAACTCCATCAAATTCTTTCTAGTAATAATATCTTTCCTAAAACAATAATAATAGAAAATAACATATTTAATGAAAATGGAATTATATATATATATAACCCTCCAAGACTCCGCTCATAGAGTCTCTAATACTCACATGAAGTCTAACACATGGAGCGTTGTAAAATTTAGAGAATTGACATTGAACTTGATGTCATGGTTCTTATAGGTTGACTTGAATATAAAGGACAAAATCGAACTTTCTCAATGATAAATTGGTGACACCAGCCTAAGCTAATCAGGTAAGTGGCTTTACTATCGGCATGATTATATTTGATGTTGACACGTGCCCTATGGTTCTGCACGTGTCATATATATTGATATGTGTGAACTGTTCATTGATCGATATGCTTATGCTATGGTATTCATATGTTCTAATATGTTAATTGTATGTTAATATTTATGGTACGATGTGTTCAATGATATGTTTGAGATAGGATGCGAAAATAATGCATTGAACGTAATGTAATGATAGGAGTAAGATATGTTGATGAAACGTTAAGGTTAGGTTACGTATAGAAGTGCAATGGATATGAGAGATTGATAAAAATGATATGGTTATAATCAATTGATAAAAGTATATGGTTAGGTTATGGGTAGAAAGGGATAGGATCATGAAAGATTGATAGAACGATAGTGTTAAGATATATACCTATAACGATATGACTAAAGTACGTTCATGAAATCCATATCATTGTGATAGGTTTAAGTATGTTAAGGCTGTGATAAATTAGGTTACGATATGACCATGAAGTGTTTATGATACGATATGATTATGATACGAGACCTAAATGACAGATATATATATATATATATATACACACACACATTGTGATATGATATGAAAATGATATGAAATATGTTATGGTACGAGACAAGTGATAAGTGACATGTTTATGATATGTTATATTGTGATGGTATATGTTATGGTATGATAGGTATGAAATGTTACATCTTTCCATGTAAAGTTATGTGATGAATTATGTGATGTTTATCCATGTATGCGTGATTGGAGGGAAGGTTAAAGGAAATGAAATAAATGTTATCTTATGAATAAAAATTATGGGACCTCGTGCATGTATGTATGTCATGTGTATCGGGATACTTCCCCGTTATGTTATGTTAGTACGGATGCATACCTTCGATATTTATGTCCGACATGTTATCACGAAGACTTTTTCTTTTATGAGGGTCCAGTGACGTGTATTGTGTTGTGCCCGACAAAGTCCGGCGTAAGGGGCACGTATAACAATTCGTTTGATGGGTCCATGTATGTGTACATGAGCCGTGTGTAGAAAAGTACCATGCATCCAACTCTGCCAAGAATTGAAAAAAACCTGAGGTGATGCTATGGTTTAATCCATAAGTCACAGTCATATATTGTGTGTGATTGCATTATTAACTGAATAATATAATTTACACGATATAAGGTATTTGCCTCACTAGTGGTGTTTGTATATCCCAACACAATTTTCACCTTTATAAAAAAATTTAACACCCTCTTGTAATTAAATATTATTTTATATTTAATTTTTGTGTTGTTTATCTTCATTTAAATTTATATTTTTATCGAATTTTCATGTTTTATTTTATTTTACTTTTCATTTTTTGTTTGCTTTTTCATATTTTTAATTTTGGTCGGAAATCCAAATTCTTGAAAATCGGAAATCAAGAAAGATTGTGGAACTTATATTGGGAAACTTTTAATAAGATATATGGAAATTCAAGGGTTGTGCCTACCATCCTATTTTAAAATTGATGTGAAGATTTGCAGTAACATGAGCATTTAATACCTATTTTAGATTTTATTATTCTAAACTTTCTCTAATATTTGTCAGTAGAAATCATTATTTTTTTAGATTTAATATAAAAACGATATTACAATTTTGAAAACTTGTTTCCATACACAAATTTAATTTTTTTTATAATTTTGGAGAAAAACAATACCCGTTCATTATCAAATACATTTCATACAAAAAAATAATAATAAAAGAAAAAAAAACAACAACAACAACAACCTTTTCGTGTTATCCCATTATTTTTCATTTGTTCCTCAAGGATAATTCCACCAAAAGGAGATAATAAAGCTTCTCTATCTTTTATAGATCCACTTGTGTATCAATTCATCAACATTAGCAAGAAAGTTTCTCAAGTAAATTCCATCATCTTTAGCCGTCCAAATACAAGTTCCTACAGTTCCATGTTTGCACCTATCACGGAGCCATAAGTGCTGCGTTTCAGGCCAAAAGCTTTCAAAAGAGACATATGCATGTGGCGTCTCCAATTTGCACCAATAGAGGGTTGTTCCCCAAAAGTTAACCTTGAAGTTCCATTGGTAATCATCTCCATGATTAAGCAAACGATGATACCCCAAGTCATCGTCTTTAGACTGACAATGCACAAGCAACCCAAGTTTGCTTAGCCCGTTAACCACATGAATGTAATATCTAGAAGGTCCTGGTGGTGGTAACGCGACCCTTGGAACCTCAGCCCCCACTAAAGCCACCGTGAAAAGAAAGAAAACGACAATATTCTTTATCATTTCCTAATACACCTTTATTTTAACTACCAATTTGTGTTGGACATGTGAATAAATATACATACTTATAGTACATGCAAGAAACTATGTAAATGCATGCTATGGTTGTAAAAAACTTAATGATTTAACTAATTTCGGTTATGCAACACAATTTAAGGTTAATTTTGGGATAATTTTAGAGATTATTAGATTTTCAATAACAAAATTCCTCGAATAGATAATAGTTACTAGCCCAAGAATAATAAATATTTGATTAATTTTTAAAATACTTTCATAAAATGGACAACAAAATATGCATACTTTCCAATAGAAAATATAAAATAGAGAAAGCAATTCATAGATTACATATGGTATAGCACTCAAGGTATTAAATTCCCGATTTATTTTTTTAAGTTGAACTTTCAAACTTTTTACGAGGACCTTAGAAATTTTAAGGTGAGGGAGAATAGATAAGTTCAAAAAATTCTAGAACTATAGTTTCAAATAAGAATTGTCATCCATAAGGTCTAAAACGACTTGTCATCCATTAGGTGATCCATCAATAGGAATATCCTACACCCCATATCTCATTAGTGGCATAAAGGGCACATCACACTTTTGGAAGTCCATAAACTTGAACTTAGTTCGTGAAGCCTCCGACCAAACCTTGAAGTCATGACTTCCATTGCTTCATTCTCATTATTGGTGGATTTTATCTCGCAACTTCCCAACTTAACCAAAACTCAATTCAATTGAGGTAGTGGTTTGCTTTGAGGGGTGTTTAATTCCTATAGTGATCGTCTTTGGTTGTATGAACAATATTTCTTAGGTCTACTTATGTGGTTTGTACCAAGGCATTTTCTATACTTTCTAGGGCTACTACGTGCTCTCCACGGAGGCATGCTTGCCATTTAGAATTATGGTCATAGGAGGCTGGGTCCAAGGTATTTCACCTCGTACTAGGTGATAAGGTTACCCAAATCCTCAGCCCAACGATCCAAGCTTTTGTTTTAGCAAGAACCCTTGAATCAAAGTAATTAATACCTCCTTATATGAAATTTGGATCAACCTAGAGATAAGGCTAGAATTAGATTACCTCTTACGATCGAAGATCTAGAAGTACGATTTGGAACCTTATTCTAAATTGAGTCACTCCACAATCTAACTTGATCAAGGCTTGTTAGGTACATTCAAATGCGATAGGTTTGAAATTAATTGAGCTATTTGCGCATATGTTCAAATTCTGTTGTTGACATATTTTTTTGAATCGGATTTGTCCTCGAATCAGAAAAAAAAAAATGACATATCTGCCACAACAAAAATACAATCTTTACCATTTTCAGTGTGCAGTCAACCAAGAACAAATTGTATAGATATATTAGTCCAAGGTTTGTTAGGTACATTCAAATGAGTATAAAATTCCTTTGGTTGTGATCTAGATTTAGTTTCTTTGCGTTTAAAACATTTGCTACAAAACTTTTGGATATTGTGCTTCATCTTCGACCAAAAAAAGTGTTTATGCAACATCTTATAAACTTTATTAATCCTGAGATGTCCCATTAAGGCACGACCATGTGCTTCTCTCCAAAGCAAATCTTTTATAGAGCATTTAGGAATACAAAGCATAAAAAATTTATGAAACAAATAATAACCATCCATAGCTTTTTTTTGCAAGACAAGATACATAAATATTTTTGAAATCTTGGTCATCTCTATATAATTAAGTAATATGCTCAAGTTCAAGAATTTTTGCACTAAGAGAAGTAAAGAGATCGTACCTTTTAGATAACACATCAGCTACCATATTACCTTGCTTATATTTGATGACATACAAAAATGTTTCAATAAATTCCACCCACTTTGCATGTCTATGATTCAGTTTGCTTTGACCCTTCACATACTTTAAGCTTTCATGATCAAAATGGATCACCAATTCTGTAGGCCATAAGTAGGGTTGCCACACATGCCATATATGAACTAAAGCAAATAATTCTTTATCATAGGTAGCATATTTTAATGCTGGCTCATTTAGTTTTTTACTAAAATATATTAAGTACTTTCCATCTTGAATTAAAACAACACTTATGCCCAAACCACATGCATCACATTCAATTTCTATAATTTTATCAAAGCTAGCCAAAACAAATGATGGTTTGCTTAATTTCTTCTTAAGAAAATTTGATGCATTCTCTTGCATTTCTCCCCATTTAAAAACAATATTCTTTTTCACTAAGTCATTCAATAGTTCAGTTATGGTTCTAAAATCATTTATAAATCTCTTATAGAGGTTAGCAAACTCGTGAAAACTCCAAAATTTACGTGCACTTTTTGGTATTAGCAAATCCATAATGAATTTAACTTTGTCTCTATCTAAAGCTACTCTACTTTTACCAACTATGAAGCCAATCGAGTTAACTTTTTCTATGCAAAAACTACCCTTATTAAAATTAAATTTCTCTTTTCTATGTGTAATCAAAACTAGTTTAACATGTTCCACATGATCAAGCAAAATCTTCAAATAAATTATAATATCATCAATATAAACAACATGTTTTCTCATATATTTTCTCAAAACGCATGGGTGTACTAGGAGCATTAGTTAACCTAAAAGGCATAACAAGCCATTCATACAATCCAAACTTAATATTGAAAGTTGTTTTCCATTCATCTTCTACGTGCATTCTAATTTGATGATATCCAGATTTCAAGATAATTTTTATATCTAGACACGAATCATGCAATAAACAAGCAAATCATCTAACCTAGGAATAGGATGTCGATACTTTACCATGATTTTGTTGATGACTCTATTATCCATGCATATGCACCAAGTTTCATCTTTCTTTGGCACCAATAAGTCTCGTATAGAACATGGTCTCAAACTTTCCCGTACATAGCCCTTCTCCATGAGCTCCTCCACTTGCCTTCAAATTTCTTTTGTCTTGGTTGAATTGACTCGATAAACTGGCTTATAAGAAATAATAGTCATTGGAATGAAATCTATTTTATGTTCAGTACCTCCAATGAGAGGTATTTCTTTATCTTGAAACATTTCTTCAAATTCCTGGAAAAGAGATTGAAAAATACCCGGCAAAACCATGTTGTTATAGTTAGAGACCAAAAATCCTCCATTGTACACAAGTACAAAAATCGATTTTTGTGAAAACCTTCTCACCTCTACAACCGTAGCCAAATAACTCTCTTTCTTTTTTCTTCAATTTCATCTCTTTTTTCATTATTCTTTTTTTTTTTCTTAGATTTTTCTCTATTTTTTTCACTCAACTCTTGTTTTTCTAACTCTTTTTCCTCACACTCTTTCTTTCTTTTCTCCAACTTTAATTGATCAGCAAATACATTTGCAAAACTCAAAGGTACAAGAATGGTTTTTCTACCATCTTTTACAAAAGAATACCTATTCAAATAGCTATCATACATAACCCTCCTATCAAATTGCCATCACAAAGAACTTCATCTTTATATCTTTCCAAAGTAAAAGATATTAAAGCTTGAGAAACTACCTTCATTGTTCCACTATCATTGAGTCATTGGAGCTTGTAAGATTTAGGATGATCTTGGGTCGGAATTTGTAACCTTTTGATCAACATGGTACTTACAACATTGGTGCAACTTCCACTATCAATGACAAGACTACAAGCAGTCCCCTTGACTAAACACCGCGTGTGGAACAAGTTGTCTCTTTGATCATCAACATCCGTAACTTGAGTTTTAACAAGTCTTCTTGTAATAAGTGCCAAATGAATCCAATCTTCCAATTCCTCCTCATTCTTCTGGACTTCTTCAACTAGATCATTGATCTCCCCTCCATTTTCCTCGTCTTGGTTCATGATTGTACACACAGTAGTAAAATATGTTTAGGACCTCAGACACTCAACTCACTGATTTTACACTTAGGGGCACTCTTGTTTATACACACAAAGGTAGGTTGTTTGGGAAAGTGTGATCAAGGTAGGCTAATATATGGGTAAAACAATTATGATAGTAGCAAGCTATTCAAGGCAATCAAGATAAGTTAATTATGAAATAACAACAAAATAAAACAAGTGAATAAACAAATAAGCGACAAAGATATTTTTCAATATAATTGCACACTGAAAAAAAGAATTTCAAAGAGAATGGTCGTGAAGATCGAACACAACAATTCCAGATTTATATGCTTTAGGGAAAAATGAGAATTGAAATTTATTTGATCTTCAAATAAATGTGCAAATGATGTAATAATAAGGATTTATTAAGAGAAATATGATAAGGATTTTTTTTTTTTCAAGATCTAAATAGGATCTTTAAGAGGATGCTAAGAACAAAATAGAAAGATAATGAAGAACGATGGAAATGACAGTAAGAAAATAAATAACAGCTTTAAAGAAACGATAAATAACAGTGAAAATTAAAGATAAAATCAATTCTAGAGTCAGCCACAAAGATGCAATCTACGCTCTGATACCAAATTGATAAGGCAACCCTAATCCTCAGCCCAACGATCCAATCTTTGGTTTTAGCCAGAATCCTTGAATCAAAGTAATTAACACCTCTTTATACAAAATTTGGATCAACTAAGAGATAAGGCTAGAATTAGATTACCTCTTACAATCGAATATCTAGAAGCAAGATTTGGAACCTTGTTCTAAATTGAGTCACTCCACAATCTAACTTGATCAAGGCTTGATTGAATGGCTCGGGTGCAATTCAACCACAAGAATTGCTTGAAACTTAGAAATGGAAAATATGATGCTCGGATTTCTAAGGGAAACGTCTTAATTTGAGATCTGAATTACTTTCATCCACGAATTTGAATTTTACATAACATATTGTGGGTATTTATAGTCTCCCGACAAAAGACGTTTGTGGACGGGATTTATTCGAGACGTTTGTGGATGGGATTTATTCCCGATTCTCTTTAATCTCCACAAAAGAATAAGTCAAATTGACCATTTGACTTTTACATAATTTATGAAATTAAACATAGATTTTTTAAACAAATGTTGATGTGCTTGAGTGGCTAATGCGATAGGTTTGAAATCAATTGAGTTTTTTTGTGCGTAGGTGTTGTTGACATATTTTTTTGAATCTTCTTGGCAATAGGCTCATTTGGAACACCGTGATTCTTATCACTAGACCTTAGAAAGTCTCATGTACATCTTTGGACGTCTCGCACTTTGCGGCGTCACCTCTCTATCTTCATAAGGCTAGTAAGCTATAAAATGACCTCTCTCGGCCTCCTCACAATAACTTGCATGTAGCATAGGCATAATTATAGTTACCACGTAACCCAAGGCAAATATAATATTCACACGCTTTACATCATATCATAACCTACTAAAGAGGGTTAGACTGAATACCTGGTCGTGGAGAGGCGCGTTGTCGAGTTGAGTCTGTAACGGAATCGAAAAAAAAGGGGGTCGTCGGCAGAGCCAAAAACTGAGCCAAAATTTTCGCTCGCACACAACCCACAAAGGGAAGTCGAAGGCTGGGATACCATAGAACTCGACCCCGACCTTCAACCACCCCGAAACGACCTGCAAAGAACGAAAACAGTGAAAAAAAACGAGAAGGAACAGAAAACTCCGACGAAACTCCGGCAAAGTCGAACCATACGAGATCAACGTCAAAACCTCCACTTTACCTCACAAAAGTAATCCCATAACCTTTTACACCCATCATGAGTAGATTTAGATGAATCATTTATGTTGAACACCATCGAAAAGGAAGACGGAACGTCGGACTTTCGAACTTCTCTAGATCTGGGAGTGTGAGGCCCTTACAAACGAAATCTGTACCGAAAATGGGGTTAGAGTGAAGAAGAGACACGGGCACAGAGAAAAAAGGAGGAGAAAAGGACGTCGAGACAACGTTATCGAGGATAGAGAAAGGTTGCCGAAAAAATGTGCAGGCAATCGAGCAAAGAGGACAAAGTTCGGCCCGAGGCTTGGATCCCATAACCCAAACCGAACCTAGTCCCCTCAAATCAGCCCAAAGCTCATAAGCCCAGCTCGCCTACATTTTTCCTTCACCTGCGAACGACCTGTCACCTACGAACGACCCAACACCTACGAATGGCCTGTCACCCACGAACGGCCCATCACCCGCGAACAACCCATCACCCGCAAATGGCCAGTCACCCGCGTATGACCCAAAACCCGTGAGCAATCTAAAAACCCGCGCCTCGACCCGAGACCCCTGCACACACGTCGCTCTCTGATTGTGCCACGTGGCACGTCTGCAGCGCGGCTCCCCTAGGCTCCGGCGGCTCAATCGGCTCGGAGGCGGTTTCTCGGCTCCGACGGCTTATTCAGCTTTGGAAACCTATTTCCAGCCCGTTTGTCACCGTTCCGACCATCCCGGACTTAGTTTCGGCCCTATTTAAGGTAAAATAGAACATTTTAAGTTAGTATTTCGCAAATTCAAGTTGGGAATTAATTATATTTGTGAAATACTAACGAAAGTGACGAATGAACCAATAGCAACCGACCACCAATGGAAGTGTAGAACGATCACGAGGAGCTAGGAGCTTACATTATATTCTAGGGAGTACTTCGGCTAAAGCCTACCAAGTAAGTGGCTCACCCATCGTAGTTTACGCATTATTTGCTTTATGTTGGCACGTGCCCGTTGATTTGCACGTGTCATTAAATTGTATGCTATTTTAATGTGCTTAAGTATTAAATCATGCGAACGTGAATGCATGCTATGTATGGCGCTTAGCTTGGAACGTGAATGTATGTCGTTGATATGCTAGGATACCACACTCTTTCTTGTTTTGTTCTTGTTCTTGTTTCTTATTCTAAGTACTTAGGCCCACTTGTTCTTGACTTGGTGATATGAACCAAGAGACATCAATCATACAATATGCTTCAATGAAGATGTGAAGAAAATATTGTTGAAATTATCAAAAGATATTTCAATTCATGCCACATTGAATAAGAATGAAGTTTCATGTTATAAATTTTACTGTTGAGACTGATTTTCTTTTCATTCAATGACCTAGGTAACTCGATCTTAATCCTAAGCTAACCATGAACTCCTGTTTATTTGGAATTATTCTTAGATTTTCATGGGTGAGAGTGGCTCAAGTTCGCCGACTCAATAGCCCTCCCATTTCAGGGGTAAGACTGGGTAAATGGCTGGGAACGTGGGGTGCAAGATGGAATTCACTCCTACCCACTTTTAAGGATAGAAGAGAGGTAGTTCCCTTAAGTACTGACTCCAAGTCATGAACAAGGGGCTCCACCCTCTCATTGGCCTGAGAGGGATTCGGTTTACTGGTTGGACCACAAACCAATTGTTCATTAGAGAATCAGTGAGACATAAGAAACAAGAAGTAACTTCAGGAGTAAAATGGTAAATTGATCCAGCTCTAGTTACGAACAACCTGTGAAGAATCGACTTACTAATCATGGTTATATCAAATGGACAGAAATATATCTATAGTGAGGGGAGTGCAACTACTAGGCTATAGTGGAATGTCCTAGTAGTTAACGAATGTTGGTTAACAAAGTTAATGAGTTTAACCGGTTAATCTTGGATCGTTGGAGCCCATGATCTAGAGGTCCATCAGGTCCTTCTGCTAGCTCATATCGGACTAAACCATAGAGCAGTGTGACGAGTGAGTTCAAAGTGTTCGAATTCAAATTATGAAGAATGCGCTACATATATACGATATATTTAACCGCATTTTTGTTTTATTTACAAGATAAACAAAAAGAGAGAATCTGAGATATTTAAATAAGATTTAAATATCTTAATCAAATATATGTCGGAATTGATTGAGATTGGCATTTGAATTAATATTAAATATTAATTAAATGGTTTAATTAATATTTAATATTAATTAAATAGTTGAATTAATATTAAATATTAATTAAATAGTTTAATTAATCATTTAATATTACTTTATTTGAAATTAATAATTCAAATGGATTGTTGAATCAAAAGAAGAAAGTCAAAATGTTGACTTCAATTAATGGAAAAATCCATGTTAGTGGAATTTTGAGGTGTCAAAATTTGGTTTAACTAAACTTGCATGCTTGCCAAATAAACCTCACAAATTTGAGTGGAATTTTGAGTGTCAAAATTTGGTGATCTCAAATTTGCAAGAACATGCAAACATGACTCTATAAATAGAGTGATCATTATACATGAAATGTCTTCTTCTTGGTAAAAAACCTTGAGAAAAACCTCTCACAAACACTCTCTTCATATATACAAAATCTCCCCAAGTTTAGTCACTCACCGGATTCCACAATCCCGTTCTAAGGTCGGAGGGTAGTGGAGAAAGGAATTTGAACTACAAAAGGTTAGTATTCAAACCCATTAAGTTTTAATACTTATGAACATGCTAGTTATTTACTATAATTGATTTTCTAAAAGTGCCTAAGATCTAAATTTCTTCCGCATGTGTTATATTAGCACCATCAATGATGACACGTGCTCGTGGTTTTGCACGTGTCATAGATCATGTATGTATGTCGTTATGAAATAGTACGAAAATACTATGCAATATGATTTGTTGAAAACGTTCTTGGGATATATTATGTGACTGTTATGATATATGATATGATTTGTGCACGATATGGATTATTGTGTCTGAAAGCATAAAAACGATATGATATGAGTTATATGTTTGATGAATGATATGATTGACATGAGAAATGACAACTAGCATGAAATACAACACCGGCAAATGCATGAAAGTTATGATAAATGATATGATAAAAGTTATGAAATATGATATGAAAAATGTTATGATATGAAGAAGACGCTAGTGGGATTGTATTAAGGATAATTAAAATGGAAAGATATTGGGACCTCGTGCATTATTGTGTGCTGATGCATCGGGGGTAACCCTATTCCTTTACGGTAGTCTAGATGTGTATGCTAATAGGTAGGGGAACGATCATTATGTTTGACATCCGGAAGGTCGCTACTCCTAACGGGTGTCTAGCATCAACAACTCCTAAAGA
Source organism: Cucurbita maxima (assembly GCF_002738345.1). Taxonomy (NCBI): domain Eukaryota; kingdom Viridiplantae; phylum Streptophyta; class Magnoliopsida; order Cucurbitales; family Cucurbitaceae; genus Cucurbita; species Cucurbita maxima. The sequence continues at coordinate 22,662 of NW_019272216.1, forward strand.
ATGCTCGTCAGACTATAAATGAGCCTATGAGGTGTGCGAACGACTAGTAGGTCCATACTCACACATGTGGGCCTGTGTAGAGAAATTAATTACACATCCAAGTTGTACCGTTAGGATAGCCACCTTAGAAAAATAAACTATTATAATAGGTCCCATGCAAGTAACTATGTGTCTTTGTATTTTAACCTCAATAGGGGATCGCTTACTGAGTATTTCTTAAAATACTAAAGTCAAGTGCTACTCTATTTTTCAGGTAAAGGCAAGGCGCTTCTGTATGATCGCAATCATGAGACTGTGACAGATGCTTGGATAGTTTCGTATTTAATTTTTAGTAGACCATAGGTTAGTATAGGTTAATTGCATTTCCATTTAGTAACATATAAATTAGTTTAGAACATTTCACTTGGATTGTTTTTCATTTTATTTCTATTTGTATTAGTTTATTCAATAGTATTTTCCAATCCAAAACTAAATCTTTTGAGCTAGATTTAAGAATTATAATGAAACTTTACCAAATTAACGTAAGTAGAGATTTGAAAACAAGACTTACTAGTTCAAATTTTTCTAATGGCGAACTTTTCTTCATGTGCCTGAAAGGTTGATGGATGTTATCGTTGGCCTCCGGGTGCTTGATGGATGTTATCGCCCCATTAAGCATACGTGTGACTGTACGCATGAATATTTATATATTAACTTCAAGTGATTAAATGTGTAATTCTCCCGGTAGAGAGTAGGTAAATAAAACAAATTAAGACTAGGGTTAGGGTATTAGTTTGGCTAGACGGTAGCCTAAGATGGAATGTCTCTAGTAGTCCGAGCGAGTAGAAATTTACAAGACAACCAGAGTTGTGGCCCTACTTCTCTTAATGATTCAAACTCAGGTAGTCAAATTTGAGAAACTTGAAGACCTGAATCCATGTCTAACATAGTTTTGTTTTAAATGTTTTGTTATGAACTCTATTTTGATATAATGTAAAGATATTGTATATTATGTTTAAAATTGTTTATTTATTATTATTATTATTTTTTTTTTTGTAAAAACTCTGTCGTCTTTTTATACTATGGAGTCAACTCTAGTTGCAATCTATGCGTCGTTCTAGCTCAAAAATGAAGTCATGAAAATAATGGTATTAGAGCCAAAGGTTTCTCTATGATCCAGCTCAAGGGACACCTTACCGAGACCAAGCAAGTACATCTCTAAGACTTAGGTCAAGTATTCCCAAGGTTATAAGTTATTGGGTGCATGATTGTAGGGTTATTATTTATGATAAGATTTGAGATAACCTTAAGACCGTGACCATAAGTATCCCCTTGTTCTTGCTTAATCCTTTAATTTCTTTCCTTTTAATCGTTTGGATCTTTCCTGGGCGGCTTATTCTTGTTAGAGCTAATTCCCTTCATTTTTTGGGTGTTACCCCCGCAATCGTCAGTGTGCTTTAGAAATCTGAAATGAAACATGGGTCGGGAACGGTAGTCCCATCCATGACTTTGTGAATTGATGGGAGAGCGAGGAAAGACAGGAAGAATGAAAAAGGGATCAAAATTCAACGGCGAGGAGCTCTTGAGAAGACAAATAAAAGTTTCGGTAAATTCACATATAGCCATGTGTTGAAGAAAATATCCATCGGGTCGGGTCAGATTCTTGTAAACCGTGATTACAACCTCTGACTCAAATTAAGACAAACCGAAGCCATGACTAGTGCGAAGCCCAGCATCCAGAACAAATCCCTGAAGCCCACCTGTAATGCTCGGCCCACCTGTACCATTGATTGCATGACCCACTACCACTAGAAATTTTTCACAAAATGATTAAGTTATGATAGACGGTAGTGACTCTAGATAAGTAGAAATCTAGGGTCGTTATAGTATTCTTGTTTGAACCGAAGGACATGCTCCTTATATTAGAAATTTAGGTTAGATGGGCACAAATTAAGTTAAAAAAGACATAGATTAAGAGATAAAAAAATTGATCTTGCCACTTTTTTTTTTTAACAAAAAAAATAATAATAATAACCCGGAGTTGTAATAAACCATAAAGCATTAAAGAATTCTTCACTTTTGAACTTAAAGTATTAAACTTCTATTTAAACATTCAAACTGTAATTATTTTTTTATAAATCGCAATAGAAGTTGAATATCAATGATTGACTTTTTTTTTCCATTGTATATTATACTTCCCGTGGTTGAACTGTTTTTTAAAAAAAAACCATCAATTATATAAATTTAGAGATATATATAAACGTACATATATATATAAAGACGGTGTCGTTGAAAATTTGAAATCATACATCACCCTTATTTACCTAAATCATTGACCTTCAACTTGCAATAGACCGTTAGAGGTTCTCCTTCCTTGTAATTGAGAATTGTCACTTTCCAAGGTGACCCCCGAGATTGGAGAGATAAACAAGTGAAGGCATTAAAAGTAGATGCAAAAGTAAACAACAAAATCACACAGAGACAATTCATAGCATTCATTTTTTGATGTTTTAGAATCTATAATGGCCCTAGATTCCTATTTAACCTAAAGCCGCTACTATATACATATCATAAAATATTTTATGGGAAAATACTTCATTCAAAACTTTATCATAAAACGTTTTTGTGGACTTACATGTTTTCTAGAAGGTCTTTAAAATAAAATACCAAAAATTAAAATGACATAAAGTAAAACTGCCCTATACTAACCTATATGCAACAAAATTAAATGCATACTAACCTACATTGTAGAGTCTACGAAATTAAAATTTTGAAAACTCCCCAATCGTCAGCCGTGCAGTGGAGCCTTGCCTCTACCTGAAAAATAAGAGTAGCACATGACTTGAGTATTTTGATAAATACTCAGTAAATCACCCTACTATTGGGATTAAATGCAAGCACATGCAATCTTGAGTGGGACCTATCATATCAATCTATATTTCTTAGGCAGCTAAACTAAGCGGGGTCAATTTGATGTGTATTTACTGGTCTACACACAGTCTACACGTACGAGTATGGACCCACAAGTCGGCTCGTACACCTCTTGGGCCCCTTTCTTGTTAGGCGAGCATTATCTGGGAGCTGTTGATGTCGGACACCCGTTAGAAATAGCAACCTTCGTAGCATTATAACAAATATAATGGTCGTTTCCTTGTCCTGTAGTGTACGCGTTCGTACCATCGCTAAAGATGAAGGGGTATCCCCCGATGCATGAACACACAATGATACATGAGGTCCCAACATTTTTCTTTGATGGAGTTAATATAACTAGCTTGTTCATAATTATTAAAACTCAAGGTCTTTGAGTACTAACATTTTGTAGTTCAAATTCCTTTTTACTCACGAACTAGTTTCGAACAACCACTAGTGTCTTCTCCGCTATTCTCCGGTCTTAGAACGGGATTGAGGAATCCAGTGAGTGACTAAACTTGGAAGGGATTTAGTATATATGAAGAGAGAGTTTGTGGGAGTTTTTCCGAGATTTTTTAAAGGGAGAAGTTCCATGTACCTTAATCACTAAAACATTAATTTTTCTATTTAATTAATATTTAATATTAATTCAAATGCCAATCTCAATCAATTCTGACATATATTTGATTAAAATATTTAAATATTGTTTAAATATCTCATATTCTCTCTTTTTGTTTAATTCGTAAATAAAAAAAATGCAATTAAATATATCGTATATATGTAGCGCATATTTTCTAATTTGAATTCGAACTCACTCATAACACTATTCTATGGTTTTGTCAGATATGAGCTAGCAGATGGATCTAATGGACCTATATTTCATGCTCTCCAACTATTCAAGATTAACTGGTTAAACTCATTAACCTTGTTAACCAACATTTGTTAACTACTAGGACACTCCACTATAGCCTAGTAGTTGCACTCCCCTCACTATAGATATATTTTTGTCCATTTGATATAATCATGATTAGTAGGTCGATCCTTCACAGGTTGTGCATAACTAGAGCTGGGTCAATTTATCGTTTTACCCTTCAAGTTACTTCATGTTTCTTATGTCCCACTAATCCTCTAATGAACAATTGGTTTTTGGTCCAACCAAAAACCAAATTCCTCTCAGGCCAATGAGAGGGTAGGGCCCCTTGTTCAAGACCTGGAGTCAGTACTAAGGGAGCTACCTCTCTTCTATCTTTAAAATTGGGTAGGAGTGAATTCCATCTTACACCCCACGTCCCCAGCCATTCACCTAGTCTTACCCCTAAAATGGGAGGCCTATTGAGTCGGCGAACTCAAGCCCCTCTCACACATGAAAATCTAAGGATAATTTCGAATAAACCGGAGTTCATTGTTAGCTCAGGATTAAGATCGAGTTACCTGGGTCATTGAATGATAAGAAAATCAGTCTCAACAGTAAACGACATTATAAAGTGAGAGTGATTTTCTTCATGGTTCGATCTTATGCAATAGTCATTGCATAGGACACCCCCACTCACATGTCTCCACATGTACAATTTAGTTATCACATTGTTTATGTCATATAGAAAAGTGGGCCACATCCATAGTGTCCCAGGATAAGGTACTCAACTATATCCTTGTACTATAGATCATTTTGACTATATACTTGAACTTGATCCACTCGTATGTCTCTACATATAGTTCAAGTAATCATCCTATAGTCAAAGTGTTCTTAGTTTATTGTATTTAGATTAATAATCGTAAAATTCACTTTATTCAATAGCAATCTTTACTGAATAGGCATCAATAATAATTTTATTGAAAATAGAATATGTTTTTGTTTACCAACTATGAGTTTTATTTCATAAAACCCAATAAACTCCCACTTGGATTAAAACTCTAGTGGGGTTTTATAAAGTTGAGTAGAGAGAAATACATAAATACAATAAAGTAGGGCATCACATACTCATGCCTTTTCTCCCACTTACCCTAGATTACATAACTCGTAGTTCTATACTCACTAGGTGCCCTTCAAACACTTTAGCCGTGAGGGGCTTTGTAAATGGATCAGCAATGTTGTGCTCTGAATCTATTTGTGTGATGATCACATCTCCTCGTTGCACAATCTCCCTTATGAGATGATATTTGCGCTCAATATGTTTTCCTTGCTTATGATTTCTTGGTTCTTTTGAATTTGCAACTACTCTACGGTTGTTACAATAAAGAGTGACGGGAAGATGCTTATTTGGAACGACTTCCCAATCAGTTAAGAACTTCCTAAGCCATACAGATTCTTTCGCTGCTTCACAAGCAGCAAAATACTCAGCCTCCATGGGGCAATCAACAATGCAACCTTGCTTTATGCTTCTCCATATTATTGTTCCTCCGTTCAGAGTGAAGACAAATCCTAGTGTCGATTTCCTCGAATCTACATCGGTCTGAAAATTTGAGTCAGTGTACCCTATAAGGTTCAAATCTTTAGCACTGTATATTAGCATATAGTCCCTCGTTCTCCTTAGATACTTAAGGATATTCTTAACGGAAGTCAAATGAGCACGTCCCGGATTGGACTAATATCTGCCGACAATTCCCACAGTATATTTTAGGAAATCACAACCAATTATATTTTAGATCTCCTAATTCTGAATGATTTAGATTGTCAATAATTTTATATGAATTATAGAAAAAGAATACAACAAAATGAATTGATTAAATTAAAAGCTAAGAATATAATGGTTAACTAAAGGAAGACAAAGTAAATAAGAAAAAATGAAATAGATATGGAAATTAAAAATACTGTTACCGGAAAAAGAAAAGAAAAAAGAAAAAAAAAATAAAAATAGAATGGGAAGATTTGGAGTAGGAATATATTAACAAAATTTGCCAAAATATCATAATTTAACCATGGGCAATGTAAATTAGAGAAATAATTTTATGGAGTTCAAACTTGAAACTGATGTCATGGGCTCACATAGGTTGACTTGAATTTCAATGGACTTTCATTAAGGATAACGACAGAATATTGGCCTAAGCTAACCAGGTAATGATTTTACTATCGGCATGGTTATATTTGATGTTGACACGTGCCCTATGGTTCTGCACGTGTCATCTTCATAGTCCAACCCCTCTCTTTGGGTATAATCCTTTACTACAAGTCGAGCTTTAAAGGTCTATACCTTACCGGTTAGGTCTTGTTTCCTCTTATAGATCCATTTACAACCAATAGGTTTTACCCCATCTGGTTGATCTACAAGTTCCTAGACTAAATTGAAGTACATTGACTCCATTTCAAGATTCATGGTTTTAATCTACGGATCTCTATCTTCATCATTCATTGCTTGTTTATAGGTCAATGGATCCTCAACGCCATCATCATGTATGATGACTTGAGTTTCTGCCAAACCCAAGTAACGATCCGGTTGAGTTATAACCCTCCCACTACGTCGAGGCATTCTCAACTCTTGAGAATGATGTGATTGACCAGAAGTGCCATCTCCATCAACAACTCTTGTTGTTTTACCAGTAGCTTCTTTATAAATCTCACTTAATACTAGTTTGCTACGAGGTTGGTGGTTTCTTACGTGGTCTTCCTCTAAGAATGTAGCGTTTGTTGATACAAACTCTCTATTTTCTTGAGCGTCATAAAACAACCACCTTTCGTCTCTTTGGGGTATCCTACGATAAACATAATTTTGAACGACGTTCTAATTTCTTGGGGTTTTGCAACAACACATGTGTTGGGCATCTCAAAATCCTGAAGTGACGTAAACTACCTTTATGCCCTTTCCATAACTCACAAGGTATTTCTGAAACACTCTTAGAAGAAACCATGTTCAAAATGTATGTAGCAGTCTCCACTACATATCCTCAAAACAGATCAGGTAATTGAGCAAAACTCATCATAGATTGAACCATGTCTAATAGAGTTCTATTTCTCCTTTCAGATACACCATTTTGCTGAGGCATACTAGGGGCTAAGAGTTAAGACGTTATTCCATGTTCTATCATATAGTCCTGAAATCTTAAGTCCATATACTCTCCAACTCGATCTGATCGAAGTGTTTTAATAGTTTTACCTAATAGATTCTCAACCTCAGTCTTATACTCTTTGAATTTTTCAAGAGCTTCAGACTTGTGATGCATTAGGTAAAGATAGCCATACCATGAATAATCATCAATAAAACTGATGAAATATTCATACCTTCCTCATACTTTGACATTCATTGGACCACAGAGATCTGTATGCACAAGTTCTAAGGTTTCTTTAGCTCAATAACCTTTTTCGAAAAACGGTCGTTTATTCATTTTACCCTCAAGACAAGACTCACATGGAGGTAAAGAGTTGTCTTCTAACTCATTTAGAAGTCCTCTTTTAACCAATCTCTCAATCGTATTGAAATTAATGTGGCCTAGTCTTAAGTGCCAAAGATAGGTATTGGGAGAAAGCTTTTGTCGTTTATTTTGAGTTTCAGCTGTTTTAAACATCTCGGTTTTTAAAATAGCCTTTTTTTCGCTCCATTTTAACATATATAAGTTGTTTTCTAGTTTTGTGGAACAAATATGAATACCTCTTTTGCAAATGAACACTTCGTTGATTTCAAAAGATAGTTTATACAATTGTTCTAATAAACAAGAGATAGATATTAAATTTCTTTTCATTTTAGGAACAAAAAGTACAATATCTAATATAATGAATATATCTCCAAAAAATAATTTTAAATTTCCTAATGATCTTGTTGAGACAACCTCTCCTATTCCAACCCAAAGTGTTATCTCGCCGTCCGCAAGCATTCTTCAGGAGCTAGTTTTCTGGAAAAAAGAACAAATATGATTAATGACCCTTGAATCTAGTATCCAAGTTGAGTTATAATACTCTACTAAACATATTTTTACAACGAGTAAATCATATTTATCTTGTTGTGTCTTTTTGACTTTCTTCTCTGCAAGGTATTTTGGGCAATTTCTCTCAGTGCCCGTTTTCATTGCAATGGAAACATTTCCCTTTATCTGCTTTTTGAACCTTGTGTTTGTGGTCAATAGGAATCTTATTTTCCCCGTTACCCTTCTTCTTTATCAAAACACTTTTAGAAGTTGAACGTCCAGACTTATTTTTTAGGACGATCCTCGTAGTAATTTCTTAGAGATAACAACATTTGCTTCTCCTGTTTGTCTTTTGTTCGTTAAGAGAGATTGATAAGTCTTTAGCTCATTAAGAAGAGCAGTCAAGTTATTTTCTATCTTGTTCATCATCACATTTGTGCGGAACTGAAAGAAGTTCTTTGGAAGAGACTCCATGATAAAACTGACTTGACTCTTCTCATCAATGACAATGCCATTTTCTTCTGCCACATTGAAATGGACCATGATGTCCAGGACATGTTCTCTAACTGAGGTCCCTTCTTTCATACAGTAGTTGTAAATGTATTTTATGGCGTTATGTCTAAGGGAGAAGAACGGTTGTCCAAACATCCCTTTCAGAGATTCCATAATCTCTTTAGCAGTACCCATGACATCGTGTTTCTTAGCCAAAACATCAGATATGCTGTCTAAAATGTACAGTCGGGCTTTGTCATATGCCTTTGTCCATCTGTCATATGCATCCCAAACTGTTCGGTTTGCATTTGAGCTGGGGTTTGGAGGACATTCCTCAGTTAAAACAAACCTTAAATTATCAATTACAAGTATTGTGTTTAGGTTTGATTTCCAAGTTGCGTAATTGTTGTCGTTTAATTTCTCAGAAGCGAGTAATTGTACTATTGAGTTTGTCATGCTGTGATATAAAGAAAATTATATTACTTATTTGATTTAATCCTGTTTAATCCAATCAGGTTTAGCAAATGTAATAATGTACCCAAAAATTATTAATTTGCAATGATACTTTAGTGAGTTAGAGCAACTGCTACCGAGGGGCAGTTAATCACTTCTTCATTCAACCAAGACATTCTTGACTTAAACACTAATCCTAGAATAACTCTTGTTCCTAGTAATCGCTATTTTGGTCAAGAATATACTAACTCTTAGTAATTCTTCGTAAGTGTGACCCACCAATTTCAGACCTCAGAGATTGGTCCCAACAACGCTATCGAATATAAAAAAACCAAAGTTGGGAATGGACCTAAGAAATCCTATCCATTTCTGGAGTTTGCGTTGTTTCGACTCCCATGTTACGACCCTCCGAATGGGTAGTTGCTCTAGGGCAACATGCAGGTGGAACATGGGAATCTCATAGTGCAACCTAGTGGTGGAGACCATAGGACGTGTTGATATACTTCCTTCTCCCACTTATTATAAATACTTTCTCTATTCACCTTGTTATTGACTTATGCAAATACTTTCTAAATGGAAGACGCTCCTAAGGCGACACGAGGTCGAGCATGAATCTCACGGTGTGAATTTTTCAGAGAGCGTAAAAGGAAAATGATGTATCTCATATACCTTTTTCCTCCCACTAAGTATTTTAGATGGTTGGGTATACTCATTACTTAGGTATATTCCAGCTAATTAAATATAACTTAAGTCTAGGTTTTTTTCTAAAACTTATATCACTGAAGCATGCTCATAAAACTTGGCTAACTAAGCTCAAGTACTAGTCTGATTTCCAGGTAGTAGGTGTTTCGTAAACCATCAACTTAAGTACCTCGAGTCTTAGACAAGATTGTGCTAGGTGAGCTTTCTTGTAATAGCAATTTTATAAGACATCGACCTATTTTAACTATTAAAATTGATTGTGCTTGGTTCTTAACCTAAGTGAGCATGCACTTATCTTTATTATAGACTTTAACGTCTATCTCATTTTATGACGTTGAAAATAACCTATAACATGCATCTAACATGCTTTTTATAACAATTATATAATCATTCATTCCATGCAATAATATAACAATTTATATCTATCACTCATGGAACCCTCAACATGCATACTATACATTATAACACTTATAACATACTTGGAATGCATGATGCTTAGCATATGGTGGGATTTTAAATCTATATGACATACTTTATGCATATACATTTTCTATTTCATTAAAACATACATTCATAATGCATAAATAATTAAACACGCTAAAGTGGATTGGTTTTGGCATTTTAAAGCAATTAACTAAATTATTACATTGAACTGGTCCCGAGGATCATGAACCGAGTGAACCAACCCTTAAAAGCGCTGAACAGTACCCGAACGATAGAAAAAACACCCGAACCGCCTCTTCCATCTTCTTCTTCGGTTCAGCTTGCTTTCTCTTCCATTTTCGATCAATTACAACCTAAACTGGACTCTAATGACTCCATAAAAATTACATACCTTTCTTCACTCATTAAAGCCCATAAACATTAGGCTTGTTAAATAATTGTATCAAATGGAAGAATAAAAAAAATGCCAAAACCAAAAACATCCACTTTAGAAACCACAAAATTTCATTCATGAAATGGTACCCACCATGTTGAAATTAATGTAATTAAAGTGCCTAAAACTTGCTCTGATATCAATTGATGGAGTTAATATAACACATGCGGAAGCAATTTGGATCTTAGGCACTCTTAGAACATCAATTATAGTAAATAACTAGCATGTTCATAAGTATTAAAACTCAAGATGTTTGAGTACTAACCTTTTGTAATTCAAATTCCTTTTTACTCATGAACCAGTTTCGAACCACCACTAGTGTCTTTTCCACTATTCTCCGGCCTTAGAATGGGATTGAGAAATACGGTGAGTGACTAAAATTGAGAGGGATTTAATATATAGGAAGAGAGAGTTTGTGAGATTTTTTATCAAGGTTTTTCCAAGGGAGAAGTTCGATTTACCTTGATCACTCTATTTATGTTTGCATGTTCATGCAAATTTGAGATGATGTAGCAAGTTTGTGATGATGAACCACCACTAGTCATGTTTGCATGTTCATGCAAATTTGAGATCACCAAATTTTGACACTCAAAATTCTACTTAAATGTTTAGGATGATGTAGCAAGCATACAAGTTTGAGTTAACCAAATTTTGACCCTCAAAATTCTTCTCAAATTTGTGGGGTTTATTTGGCAAGCATGCAAGTTTGGTTAAACCAAATTTTGACACCTCAAAATTCCACTAACTCAAATACGGATTTTTCCATGAAATGAAGTCAACATTTTGACTTTCTTTATTTTAATTCAACAATTAATTTCAAATTAAAGTAATATTAAATGATTAATTAAACTATTTAATTAATATTTAATATTAATTCAAATGCATATCCCAATTAATTCCGACATATATTTGATTAAAATATTTAAATATTTAAATGTCAATCCCAATTAATTCTGACATATATTTGATTAAAATATTTAAATCTTATTTAAATATCTCAGATTCTCTTTTTTTGTTTAATTCGTAAATAAAACAAAAATATGGTTAAATATATCGTATATATGTAGCGCATATTCCCTAATTTGAACTCGAACACTTTGAACTCACTCGTCACACTATTTTATGGTTTAGTCCGATATGAGGTAGTAGATGGACCTAATGGACCTATATTTCATGGGCCATTAACCTTGTTAACCAACATTCGTTAACTACTAGGACACTCCACCATAGCCTAGTAGTTGCACTCCCCTCACTATGGATTATTTCTGTCCATTTGATATAACCATAATTAGTAAGTTGATCCTTCACAGGTTGTTCATAACTAGAGATGGGTCAATTTATCGTTTTACCCCTGAAGTTACTTCTTGTTCCTTATGTCCCATTGATCCTCTAATGAACAATTGGTTTGTGGTTCAACTAGTAAACAAAATCCCTCTCAAGCCAATGAGACGGTGGGGCCCCATGTTCAAGACCTAGAGTTAGTACTTAAGGGAACTACCTCTCTTCTATCCCTAAAAGTAGGTAGGAGTGAATTCCATCTTGCACCCCACGTCCCCAGCCATTCACCCAGTCTTACCCCTGAATTGGGAGGCCTATTGAGTCGACGAACTCGAGACACTCTCACCCATGCAAATCTAAGGGTAATTCCGAATAAACAGGAGTTCATGGCTAGCTCAGGATTACGATCAAGTTACCTAAGTCGTTGAATGAAAAGAAAATCAATCTCAACAGTAAACGACATTATAAAGTGAGTGATTTTCTTCATGGTTCGATCTTATGCAATACTCATTCCATAGGACACCCCCACACACATGTCTCCACATGTACAATTTAGTGATCACATTGTTTATGTCATATAGAAAAGTGGGCCGCATTCATAATTGTTTATGTCATATAGAAAAGCGGGCCACATCCATAGTGTCCCTAGGATAAGGTACTCAACCTTATCCCTGTACTAAATTATGTCATATAGAAAAGTGGGCCTCATCCATAGTGTCCCCAGGATAAGGTACTTAGCCTTATCACTGTACTATAGATCATTTTGACTATATACTTGAACTTGATCCAAGTACTCAGCCTTATCCCTGTACTATAGATCATTTTGACTATATACTTGAACTTGATCCACTCTTCTATCTCAACATATAATTCAAGTAATCATACTATAGTCAGAGTGTTCTTAGATTATTGAATTTAGATTAATAATCATATAATTCACTTTATTCAATAAAAATCTTTAGTGAATAAACATCAATAATAATTTTATTGAAAATAGAATATGTTTTTATTTACAAACTATGAGTTTTAGGACATAAAACCCAACAAACCTCTCTAGAGTTTTCTTGTATATCATATCATTCTACCATAACTTTTCATGTGAATATCGGGTTTGTTCATTATTTCAATTCATCATGTTGCTTGTCAATCCTATCATATCATATATCTCATAATGTCAAACATATGTCCTATCATAAATATCATACAACATTGTATAGACATCCAATCACAGAATAACATCATCATACATCGTTCATCATCATCATACAATATAGTCACACATCATAAATATAAAGAATAAATGACACATGCAGGGGCTACTAGGCACGTGTCGTCGTCATACATTAAACAAGTCATTCAACCTATCCGACAGTAAGACCACTTACTTGGTTGGCCTTAGTGCCGACTTTCTCCATAAATTCAAGTACGTTTGCTTTTCATCCCTCGAAATTTCTTTTGGCATTATTTGTTGTTATTTCCTATTAGAATGTCCATCTTGTTTTGTTAGAAACTACAATTTCTTAACTCTGTTTAACATAAATCGAGAAAGTGAACCTTATACTGAATTTAATTTCCATAAACAAGTTCAATTTCAGCTTTAGGATAGTTGGAACGGTAAAAATTGGGCAAACTATCCACTAGCGAGCCAAAGAGATGGATTTTCTGGCTGCAGGTGCGACATGTGGCGCCATGAGGTGTGAACGTGTGTTTTCCAGCGACCATGTTGTTTTTTTTTTTTGGCCTTTACAGAATCTAATATTGTTTAATTCTCGAGAATGGTGTATAACTTTCAAATTTATTTCATTTTTGTGCTTGAAAATTTTCTATAAAATCTAGGCTTTGATATTAAGGGTGTAGTCAATATTTTATTATTCAATAACAACTTTATATTTTATTGAGATGTACTCATTTATATATTAAATGTTTCCATATATTTTAGAACTTAAATGATTAACAGACATTTTGTAACAGTAGTTCTATGCAAGCACACAACTTACGTAGAAAAGAAAAGATTTGATGTGAAGGAAGGCAAAGGTGATGGATTTGTCTAAGGACT
>NW_019272216.1:39162-55758 GCF_002738345.1 Cucurbita maxima
CGTACATCTCACTTATTGAAGTCCATAAACCTGAATTTATCTTATGAAGACTCCAACAAACCTTGACCATGGCCTCCATAGCTTCACTCTCTCTGTTGGTGAATTTTATTTCTTGACTACCAACTTAACCAAACTCACTCGTGAAAATTGTTTGCTTGAGAGTTGCTTAATTTCTACCGTGGCCGCCCTTACTTGTAAGAATGAATATTGTTTGGGTCTACTATGTGGTTTGCACCAAGACAACTCTATACTGTCTAGGCCTACTACGTGGTCTCCACGGAGGCATGGTCATAGGTATATCATCTCGTACTGGACCTTAAAAAGTCTCATATACATTTCTATAGGTTGGACGTTACGTACTCTGCGGAGTCACCTTTTTGTCTTCCTAAGGCCAGTAAACTAAAACATGACCCCTCTTGACCTCCTCACAATAACTCGAATCTAGCATTAACATATAGAAGGAATATTCCCTTTTAACACCCTAAGGCGTTAACCCAAAACATAAATCAAGTTCTTAGTGGCGTTACATCATATTATAACCTATTAAACAAGGTTAGACTACATACCTGGTCGCGGCGAGGCATGTCGTCGAGCTGAGTCACAGAGGTGTACGACTCTCTATTCTAGGAAAAAAAAAAGTCTATAGAATAAAAACCACAACTGCCTTGATACCAATCGTAACAGCTCAGATCCACCGCTAGCAGATATTGTCCTCTTTGGGATTTCTCTTTCGAGCTTCCCCTCAAGGCATTAAAACGCGTTTGCTATGGGAAGGTTTCCACCCCTTATAAATGGTGGTTTGTTCTCCTCCCTAACAAATGTGGGCCATCAAAAAAAAAAAAAAACTCCAAGATCGTATATAGAATAGGAGAAAATTAATTATTTTTAAGTACGAGTTTCTAGTTGTTGGATGGGTTTACCAACAACCACCTTTGGATGATAAGTAGGCTAGCACTCATTGTGCCAACTTGATAGAGAGAAATCGTTAAGGTTGCACGTTAACTTCATATATCGATTACCGCTGCGTAGGTTAAGCTAGCTATCTAAGATAAACACAACAAGAATAATACCCCTCGAGCCCAGTGTTAAGTTTATGGTCTTTTTCTAGATCAAGGCTAAGATAAGAGCCTACAAATAGGTTGGTTTCATAGTATATTTGTATATTCACCCCTTTTCCTTTTTTACGTTTAGGTCTCACAAGTTGTTGGTTGAGGTGGAGGAGCATCTAAGAGATGTACAGTCATGGAGGGGGTCGTTCTAGAGCATCAGTTCATTTTTGTATTTGAATCTTTCATTTTTTTTCTACCGTAAACTATATCCCCAACCAATTTTTCCATGTTTCTTTTTGGATATAACTTTTTATTTAATTTTACTGTTAGCTTGTATTTATTTCAATTAAAGTTTTATCAAAATTTATCTTTTATTTTATTTACTTTTTTTTATTTTCTTTCCTTTTGTCTTCGTCTTTTGTGTTGGGTCCAACATTCGAAGCCTCGAAAATCGGATCATGACATCAAAAAAGACCGTGAAGCTACAATATATCAAGTGAAACTTTTAATAAGATATATGAAAGTTGTAGGATTTTTTTTTTGTTTCTTGTTAAAATTATAGTACCTATGTGTGTTGAGTAACTATTTTCAATTTTATTATTCTCTTGTTAAGAAACATTAGCCCACCGTCCATAAAAAAAAAATCATTGTTTTTTTAACTTTAATTTATAAACGATATTAAAATTTTGAAAATAGGCATTTCATCCAGAGGTGAAAATTCGATTGAGCACATGTCCTTTATATTCAAATTAAGAAAATAGTTGAGGTGAGTAATGAGGATACTTTTAACTTGTGATTGATACATACTGGTCGTGAAATTTTTTAAAACAAGTTCAAGTAAAAATAGCTTAGATTTAAAATCTTTATAAGAACTCTAAACTTATTGGGCTGGTTTAATCTCCCAAAATATTAGAATTAAAAAAAAATGGGTAGTCTAAAAAATGTTGAGAAGTGGGTGTTGGCCTCCACTACAAAAGGGAGATTCCTCACTCCATTTTATCATCCCACGTGAACGGTCAAGCTAGTCGGATATTACACTTTCTGACGGCTTAAGGCTAGCATTTAGCCTGATTTGGCTTCTGTCTGATACGCTCGAACCATTTTCTCCTAATTTCAATTTTTCAGAAGCGTTTAAAGTTAGTGTAACTACCTTTTACCTAATTTAAATTTTTAGAGTTAAATGTGAAGTATTTATGCATAGTAAAACTTAGTCCGTTCAAATTATTATAAGTAAATTTAAATTATTTTATGTAAAATTAGGCTTAATAGTAGAAGTAAATTTAAATTACTTTAAGAAAATTAGGCTTAAATGGTTTAAATTCTTAGGAGTAAAATTAAATTATTTTAGGCTTAACTCGTTGAATTAGATTAAATTATTTTAGGATTAACTAGTAGAGTCAATTTCAATAGTGCACCTCAAACACTCATTCTCTCCCTCTATTTTAAGAAGAAAATTATGAATACAATCACTTGAGAACATAAATGTTGAAAACCTCTCAATTAACTCATGCCCTTCAATGATGTTATCTCCCCATGGATAAGTAAGATTATTAAATGTGTGATTCTCCCCACAAAGAGTAAGTAGATGAAACAAATTAAGACTAGAGAGAGCATATCTGTTTGCCTAGATGGTAACCTAGGATTGAACGCCTATAGTAGTTTGAACACAGAAGATTTGTTAGAGATGATTAAAGGGTGAGACCCGTGTTATTGACCGATCTTGTAACGATACAAAAATAAATATATATTTATATTTATATATATATGCACATTTGGCTCGGTCGCCAAAAAACCTGCAAAAATTCAAATGAGATTCCAAAATTCTTGGACATGCCTTCTCGATCCTTACGACTCATCAAAAATAAGTCCATACTTCTCCCCATCTCATGCCAGATGCCAGATGCTTTAATTAATTATGTATTGTGCATGTATGTTTTAACTAAATAGAAAATGTATATGCATAAAGTATGCCATATAGATTTAAAATCCCACCCTAGGCTAAGCATGTTTCATGCATTACAAGTATGTTATAAGTGTTACAATGTGTAGTATGCATGTTTAGGGTTCCATGAGGGACAGATATAAATTGTTATATTATTGCATGGAATGGATGATTATATAATTGTTATATAAAGCATGTTAAATGCATGCTATAGGTTATTTTCAACGTCATAAAACGAGATAGACGTTAAAATATATAACAAAGATAAATGCATGCTCACTTAAGGTTAACAACCAAGCACGATCGATTTTAATAGTTAAAATAGGTCGATATCNAAATGAAAAGCCACCTAGACATCAAAGTTAAAAATCACTTAGACTTAGGTTATTTTTAATATGCTGGAACATACCTAAGTAATAAGTATACCCAACCGTCTAAAATACCTAGCGGGAGGAAAAATGTATATGAGATACATCGTTTTCTTTTTACGCTCTCTAAAAAATTCACACCGTGAGGTTCATGCTCGGCCTCGTGTCGCCCTGAGAGCGGCCTCCATTCGGAAGGTATTTGCATGAGTCAATAACAAGGTGAATAGAGAAAGTATTTATAGTAAGTGGAAGAAGGAAGTATATCAACACATCCTATGGTCTCCACCACTATGTTGCACCGTGAGAGTCCCATGTTCTGCCTGCATGTTGCCCCAGAGAAGCTACCCATTCGGAGGGTCGTAACATGGGAGTCGGAAGTAACGCAAACTCCAGAAACCTACAGTAATGCGAACTGCTGCCCATGTGATCAACAAGTTTCCCCAACCAAAGCTCGGATTCATCTTACCATTTGAGATACTAAGGGACATGAAACCTACAGTTAGTTACTTCGGATTATTTGCTATGAATTTTTGCCTGACCATCTAGGTAGCAAGTTTGACAAGAAAACAGTCAAGTGTATATTTGTTGGATACGAAAATCAAAGGAAAGGATGGAAGTGCTGTGATATAACAAGTGGAAAATACGATACATCAAGAGATGTAGTTTTCGATCAAGCATCTTCATGGTGGTCCTCGGATTAGAAAGTCTTACCATATTCAAAGATCGAAGAAATTCTACAACAGATGATGGGGGAGAAAACTACGCAAATTCAATCAAATGTTGATGCGCCTGATGATCCAAGTGACATTGATATTGACAAGCAAGAGCTGACTCAATCAAGCGTATATGATAAAAATGAAACATCCAAGTGACATTGATATTGACAAGCAAGAGCTGACTCAATCAAGCGTATATGATAAAAATGAAACCACACATCAACAAGTTAGGCGATCAAATGGAATCCGAAGGCCAAATCATAAGTATGCAAATGCAGATATGGTAGAAGATAGAGCTTGCGAACCAGAGACATATAAAGAGGCATCATAAAACTCAGTTTGGCAGAAGCAATGAAAGAAGGAACTATAGCCCTGGAGCAGAATCAAACTTGGAAACTAGTGCCAAGACTAGGAGATGTCAAACCCATCTCTTGCAAGTGGGTCTACAAAATAAAGCATCGACTGGATGGATCAATCGAGAGATACAAGGCTCGACTCGTAGCTCGAGGATTTTCTCAACAATATGGACTAGACTATGATGAAACATTAAGTCCAGTGGCAAAGATTACTAGCGTACGAGTCCTGCTAGCACTCGCAGCAAGTAAAGATTAGAAACGGTAGCAAATAAAGGCAAAGAGTTGAATGATGAAACGACATAGCGATGAAGGTGCTACCGACATTGGTTTTCAACTTTAGCGTTGGATCTACGGACCCTTGAGTCTTGTTAAACATATCCAAATAGCAGCTCAATCCAACGATTGGATGTGAATATACGATTGATTTTCTTCTGCGGGATGGCTCTGCAACCAAATCTGGTTGCAGATTTTCTTCAATTACAATTTTGTAATTAAGTGAAACTTCAGAGGTATTTTGGTAATTTTCCACATTTTGAATAAATTATTATTATTTTTCTAAAAAACAAAATCCATAATTTTTCTTAAAATCCTTCCTCCCTTAGATGTGGCTAGTAATTTTTCAGACCCTCTTGATGTAAGGATTTTTTTTTTTTTTTTTTAAAATGAAAAGCCACCTAGACATCAAAGTTAAAAATCTAGTATAAATGTTATACTAGAAAACATCACTTAGACTTAGGTTATATTTAATATGCTGGAATATACCTAAGTAATAAGTATACCCAACCGTCTAAAATACTTAGTGGGAGGAAAAATGTATATGAGATACATCGTTTTCTTTTTACGCTCTCTAAAAAATTCACACCGTGAGGTTCATGCTCGGCCTCGTGTCGCCCTGAGAGCGGCCTCCATTCGGAAGGTATTTGCATGAGTCAATAACAAGGTGAATAGAGAAAGTATTTATAGTAAGTGGAAGAAGGAAGTATATCAACACATCCTATGGTCTCCACCACTATGTTGCACCGTGAGAGTCCCATGTTCTGCCTGCATGTTGCCCCAGAGAAGCTACCCATTCGGAGGGTCGTAACATGGGAGTCGGAAGTAACGCAAACTCCAGAAACCTACAGTAATGCGAACTGCTGCCCATGTGATCAACAAGTTTCCCCAACCAAAGCTCGGATTCATCTTACCATTTGAGATACTAAGGGACATGAAACCTACAGTTAGTTACTTCGGATTATTTGCTATGTATTTTTGCCTGACCATCTAGGTAGCAAGTTTGACAAGAAAACAGTCAAGTGTATATTTGTTGGATACGAAAATCAAAGGAAAGGATGGAAGTGCTGTGATATAACAAGTGGAAAATACGATACATCAAGAGATGTAGTTTTCGATGAAGCATCTTCATGGTGGTCCTCGGATTAGAAAGTCTTACCATATTCAAAGATCGAAGAAATTCTACAACAGATGATGGGGGTGCAAACTACGCAAATTCAATCAAATGTTGATGCGCCTGAAGATCAAAGTGACATAGATATTGACAAGAAAGAGCTGACTCAATCAAGCGGATATGATAAAAATGAAACGACACATCAACAAGCTAGGCGATCAAATGGAATCCGAAGGCCAAATCATAAGTATGCAAATGCAGATATGGTAGAAGATAGAGCTTGCGAACCAGAGACATATGAAGAGGCATCATGAAACTCAGTTTGGCAGAAGCAATGAAAGAAGGAACTATAGCCTTGGAGCAGAATCAAACTTGGAAACTAGTGCCAAGACTAGGAGATGTCAAACCCATCTCTTGCAAGTGGGTCTACAAAATAAAGCATCGACTGGATGGATCAATCGAGAGATACAAGGCTCGACTCGTAGCTCGAGGATTTTCTCAACAATATGGACTAGACTATGATGAAACATTAAGTCCAGTGGCAAAGATTACTAGCGTACGAGTCCTGCTAGCACTCGCAGCAAGTAAAGATTAGAAACGGTAGCAAATAAAGGCAAAGAGTTGAACGATGAAACGACATAGCGATGAAGGTGCTACCGACATTGGTTTTCAACTTTAGCCGTTGGATCTACGGACCCTTGAGTCTTGTTAAACATATCCAAATAGCAGCTCAATCCAACGATTGGATGTGAATATACGATTGATTTTCTTCTGCGGGATGGTTCTGCAACCAAATCTGGTTGCAGATTTTCTTTAATTACAATTTTGTAATTAAGTGAAACTTCAGAGGTATTTTGGAAATTTTCCACATTTTGAATAAATTATTATTATTTTTCTAAAAAAAAAAATCCATAATTTTTCTTAAAATCCTTCATCTCTTAGATGTGGCTAGTAATTTTTCAGACCCTCTTGAAATTCCTTCTAGATAAGGAATTAAAAATCAAGAAAGATCTTCGGTCATTGAAAAATGACCTTTTTGCCCTTTTCACCTACTTTTTTCTTTCCAATCTTTGTCGAAGGGCCATAAATTCTTAAAATTACTTCTAACCCTATAGAAATGACTTGATTGAGACTCTTGTCCTTGCTTAATCCTCTTCATTTCTTTTCTTGAATCATTTGGATCTTAGACTTGATTGAGACTCTTGTCCTTGCTTAATCCTCTTCATTTCTTTTCTTGAATCATTTGGATCTTACATGGCCGCTTGTTCTTATTGGAGCTAATTTCCTTTATTTTTTGGGGTGTTACATCATTCCTCATCACTTTGCCGCTTGTTCTTATTGGAGCTAATTTCCTTTATTTTTTGGGGTGTTACATCATTCCTCATCACTTTTCTCCTCAAATCGTATTCATCAATCATAATTTTATACATGATCGTAATATGAATTGGTCAACTCCTTACTGGTCTCTATGTGCGTACATCATCATGAATATGTGAGGTCTATTCTTTCTTGTAACATTTTTCATACTACACCAAACATAATTATTTGATTCATAAGCATCATAAACAAAACCTTAAACCAAACCACCACCAAGAGAACTAGATCAGTTAAATAAGGTTCATTTAAAACATCATAAACAATACCTTAAACCAAACCACCATCAACAGATCTAGATCAGCTAAATAAGATTCATTTAAAACTGCTCTTGTTTTTTTTTTTTTATTAAATGACGAAACAATTTTATAACTATTTGAAAACCTCGTTTATTGTTCTTTCTAATCCAAAATGAATTAGAAATTTTGGAAACTCTTGGGTTTCAATTTGTTTTAAAAAATAACGAACCTTTAAATTGTTATTTTACCATCTATGATCGAGTTGCGAAATGCCTTATTATGGTACGTCTGTATTTCCCTCCTCTAATATGTCATTTCCACGTCCTACTGCGCCGATGAGCCGTTGGAGCTTGTACACGACGATGTTAAAAGCCGCTTCATGTGGCTTACCTTGCTGCAAGCGAAAAGTGAGGCGGAAAAGGCGGTTAAGCGTATCAAAGCGCAAGTGGAGGTCGACAGACCGAGGTAGAGAATTCACCTCAGCAAGTTTCTGTAAGTACTGCGATGAGATCGATATACAATGACACCTTACGACGCTCTACTCCCCCCAACAAAACATAGTGGTGGAGCGCCAAAATCAGACCATCGTCGGGACAACGAGGTCATTGCTGGTGACGGCCGGGATGCCTGGGAGATTCTGGGGAGAGGCGATAATGACGACCGTCTATCTCCTCAATCGGTCACCAACCCGAACCCTAGACGGGAAGATGCCATATGAGGCCTGGTACAAAAAAAAGCCAGTGGTACATCATTTCCACGTCCTACCTTACCGATGAGCCGTTGGAGCTTGTACACGGCGATGAGAAAAGCTGTTTCATGTGGCTGACCCTACTGCAAGCGAAAAGTGAGGCGGTTAAGCGCATTAAAGCGCAAGCGGAGGCCGAATGTGAGAAGAAGATGCGAGTGCTGTGCATAGACCGAGGCGAAGAAATCGCCTCGGCAAGTTTTGGTAAGTACTCTGACGAGATCGGCATACAACGGCACCTAACGACGCCCTACTCCTCCTAACAGAATGGAGTGGTGGAGCGCCAAAATCAAACCATCGTCAGGACAACGAGGTCATTGCTAGTGACGGTCGGGATACCTGAGAGATTATGGGGAGAGGCGGTAATGACGACTGTCTATCTCCTCAATCGGTCACCAACCCGAAGCCTCGACGGGAAGACGCCATATGAGGCTTGGTACAACAAAAAGCCAGCGGTACATCATTTCTACGTGTTCGGCTGCGTCGCATACATGAAGGTAACACGTCCCCACCTCGCTAAGCTCGATCCTAGGTGGCTGAAGGTCGTCTTCATCGGTTATGAGCCCGGGAGAAAGGCGTACAGATTCTATGATTCTGTAGGGGGCGAGCTCACGTGTCTCGCGACGTTCTCTTCGATGAAAGCACCTTTTGGCAGTGGAATGACGTGATCGAGGCAGACCATAATCCAAATCAATTCACGGTGGAGTACCTCGTCACCGAGCCGGAAGAAGGAGGAGCCCAGCATCAGGAGCTGTCACCGCCGCCAGCAGGTGCAACCCCTGAACCAATGGAATTCGCAACACCACGGACTGCGGATTCGACGCTGGATGCTGATCTGGAGGCCAGGTACCGGAGGATGGACGTATTAGTGGGAGGAGGTGAATCACCTGGACTGGCAGCGCGCGATCTCGAAGAAGTGGCTGAACTGCATGCCATTAGTGCAGATGAACCAAACACCTTCGGCGAAGCAGAAAGGAACTCATGCTGGCTGAAGGCAATGCAGGAGGAGATGACATCCATCACCGAGAACCAGACGTGGAGTCTGAAGGATATGCCACCGGGACACTGAGCCATAGGGCTCAAATGGGTCTTCAAACTGAAGCGCAACGAAAAAGGAGAAGTTGTGAAGCACAAAGCCCGTCTGGTGGCGAAGGGCTACGTCCCGAAGCAAGGAGTAGACTTCAAAGAGGTATTTGCGCCAGTGGCAAGGTTAGAATTCGTCCGTCTCTTGCTGGAAATTGCGGCCCATTACTCTTGGGAGGTTCACCATATGAACGTGAAGTCTGCTTTCCTTAACGGAGAGCTGAAAGAGACCGCTACGTCTAACAACCACTTGGCTTCCTGGACAACGACAACCCCAATAAGGTACTGCTTCTGCACAAAGCACTCTACGGGCTTCGACAAGCCTCACGAGTCTGGAATGCGAAGCTTGACAGTACCCTACTGTCACTGAAATTCAAGCGCTGTGCCTCTGAGTATGGCATGTACATGCACGACAATGGCAAGCAGCGACTGATCGTGGGAGTGTATGTCGACGACCTCATAATCACTAGAGGCGACGTGGAATTCCTCGGAAGGTTCAAGAAGGAGATGTCAAAGAACTTCGAGATGAGCGATCTTGGCATGCTCAGCTACTACCTCGGCATCGAAGTGCAACAGAACTCTACCGGCATCTCCATCTGCCAAAGTGCATACGCAAAGAAGCTGCTGAACACAACTAGGCTTGTGAACAGTAATCCTACAAGGACGCCAATGGAGGCCCGACTCCAACTAAGGAAGGTCGACATTATGACGACAGTCGACTCCACCAATTACCGCAACATTGTTGGGAGTCTGCGCTATTTGGTAAACTCTCGTCCTGATCTTGCTTATTATGTTGGATATGTGAGCAGGTTTATGGAAGCACCTAGGGAGGAGCATCTAATGGCTGACAAGCGCATCCTGCGCTATGTAGCCGGAACCAGAGGCTGGGATGTAAGATATTGCGCAGGGAGAGGAAAGGAGAAACTCAAGCTGGTCAGCTACAGCGATAGTGACATGGCCGGTGACGTTGATGATCATAAGAGCACAAGCGGAATGGTCTACTTTCTCTCAGGCGGTGCAATCTGCTGGCGATCAATAAAACAGAAGGTAGTTGTTTTGTCTTCCTTTGAAGCAGAATACATCGCCGCTTCGATGGCAGCAACACAAGGGGTCTGACTTGCGCGACTAATGGAAGAACTCATCGGGAGAGAAAGCGGTCCACCAATGCTATACGTAGACAACAAAGCTTCGATCTCCCTGATCAAAAATCCAATTTTGCACGACCGGAGTAAGCACATAGAAATCAGATTCCACAACATTCGAGAATGTGCAGATCGAGGGTTCATCAAGATTGATTTCATCCGAATAGAGAAACAACTTAGAGACATTTTCACCAAGTCCCTGACGCGGGTAAAATTTGAAGAACTACGCTCAAAGATCGGAGTTCAAATAATAAGGTAGATATAGCATAGTTTTTAGGAGGAGATTGTTAAATAAAAGCTATGTTCCTTATTCAGTTAGGTTGTTTTGACGTCTCAAAACTTCTGAATTCACGCCAATGGAATAGCGTAATTCTTGGTGCAATTTTTGGCAAACTTGGGCGAAGTCTTCGCCTACTTTTCTATTTTTTGTAATTAGTTTTTCTATTTTTGTAATTAGATTTGTTATTTAAAGAATTCAACTGAAGAGAAATAAAACATCGAGTCTTCATCAAATCTCTCTCCCTCTCTCCTTTTACTGATGCTATTTTTTCTTTCAATGAAACCTTCGACCAGTTTTTTTGTCAACATTTTCCTCAGAATTGCCAGAGTCAACAAAGGTATGGCTTTCAGATTACCAAGAATTGACTCAACTAATTTATGTGAAGGATGCATTTATCGCAAGCAGACTAGAAAGTCATTTCCTATTGGAAAAACGAAAAAAGCTTCACATTGTTTAAAACTAATTCACGTTGAATTATGTGAGCCAATGCAAACGAAGTTCTTAGGTGGGAGTATATACTTTTGACTATTCATTGATGATTATAGTAGCATGAGCTAGGTTTACTTTCTACAACATAAGTCAGAAAATTTTTAGAAGTACCAGATATTTGAAGCTATGGTGGAGAACCAAAGTGCCTGTTACATTAAAGTTCTTCGCACAGATAGAGGTGGCGAGTTCATATCTGAAGAGTTCAATCTGTTTTGTGAAGAAGAGGGCATCCAAAGGGAGTTAACAGCTCCCTACACTCCAGAACAAAATGGAATCGCTGAACGAAAAAATTGAACTATTGTGGAGATGGCAAGAAGTATGTTATAAGCAAGGAGACTTCCAAACCAATTTTGGGTAGAAGCTGTAGCAACATCTGTTTATCTATTAAACCTCTCACCAATAAAGACGGTTATGAATCGAACTCCTTATGAAGCATGGCATGGAAGGAAACCATCTGTAAATCATTTACGAATGTTTGGTTGTGTTGCTTATGCTTTGAAACATTCTCAAACTCGTCAAAAGCTTGATGAAAAATCTGAAAAATACATTTTCATTGGTTATTGTACTCAATCGAAGGCATATAAATTATACAACCCCTTAGTGAAAATATTTTAGTTAGGAGGGATGTAATATTTAATGAAAACGTGAGTTGGGATTGGAGTAAAAAACAGGAGCAACAGAAGATTACAGTTGAAGTTTTTTCAAATGAAGAGACAAGTGTCAACTCCAGTGCATCTCCTAGTGCTTCCACTGCAACACAAAATGTGTCAAATTCATCATTTTCAGCATCACTAAACAGCGATTCTTCTCTTGAAGAACTTTCGGATGAGACACCTCCAAGGAAGTATAAATCTTTAGCTGACATATATGCATCATGTCAATTTGCTCTTACTATTTCAGACTCTATGAATTATGAAGAAGCAACTGAAAAAGAAAAACTGAAGAAATCCATGGCAGTAGAGATGCAGTTCGTTAAGAAAAATGGAACATGAGATACGGTTGACTTGCTAAATGAAAAGTTCTATGGAGATTTACATGGGACATGCAGCCCATTGCGGTTGCATGTTTATCAATTTGATGGAGATTTACAAGAAGAGGTTTATGTAACACCGCCAAAGGGATTCATAGAGGAAGATAAAGAAATGAAGGTATACAAGTTGAGACAGACATTGGACGGGTTAAAGCAGACATACTTACGAAGGCCTTGTCAAAAGAAAAGCTTGTACTTGACTTGTGCAACTTTGAATCAAGGGGGAGTGTTGAGATATTATTCAAAGTATTCAAAATGAAGATATGATTTAAAGTAGTTGAGATATGATTCAAATATTCAAAGTACCAAGATTTTAGATTTTAGGAGATTGATAGTAGATTTGAATTGTGTAACTCTTTAAGCATGGAGTTAGAAAACGATAATAAAGCATTGCAACTTTGATCCATTTTATCTGTGAAGGTCATGGAATTGAAGCAAGGGTAATTGTATTCTTCTTTAAATTGTAGCACTTAGGTTAGATATTATTTTGTTGGTTTATAGTTGATATTATTTTGTTTCTGTTATTTAAATTTTGAGCTCTTTTTGGGTTACGGTAGACTCAGAAGTACGAATGGACGTATAAATTTTTAATTTTTTAAAATAGAAAACATGAAAAAATTAAAGTGAACATAAAAAGTGTTAAAAGTGCAAATCATGTGTGGAGAGCTTAAGGCAGAACAATTTACAACATAACACGAGTTTCGAGTGAGTGACATTAAAGTATTATTAAAAATAACATAAAAATTGAATGACTCAGATTAAAAAGTTCCCTACAGTTGCATGGCTCCACACACTCTCATCGTCAAGTGGCAATATACGGTTCATCTATAAACAAACAATAGTAAGAATAACTATAAAATTACTAAGTAAGCACCTACTTGTAGGCTCTTATCAAAATTATGTTTCTTAACTTATGTATAAGTAAGCACCCTAAAGTTGGTAAAATCCGTGACTTTGGTTCATTTCTAGCCCTTTTAGATGCTTAAGGTCCATATACCCTACATATTCCTATTCCAATGGTGTAAGTCACCCTTCGAAGTGTATGTGGATTTCAGGGTGTACTTAGGGTCTCATTTTCTAGTCTCCAAGGTCCAACTCGTCAATTCGCCTTCTGCACATAAATCTGAGTGTCCGCGTATGTCACAAATTCTAGGGAAGTCTAATAGTTTTGGAGGAGTCGTTACTCATTATAAGTGTCCTTAAAATCTTCCTATATCTTCATATGTGTCTACCATTGAGCGCTAGCTTGAAATTGAAAGAATTAGGAAAAAGCCATAAAGTTTCAAGAAGACACAAGAAGTGGAGATCAGGACAAGTTTTAGACTACGTTGCTTAGAGCATATGAAGCCTTGAGCATAGGTATTCAAACTATGCTGCTTGTAACGTATGAAACCTTGAATATAGGTTATCAGACTGCATCGCTTTGAACATAAGAAGTCTTGGATAGATTTCAGACTATATCACTTGGAATGTGTGAAGCCTTGAGCATAGGTTTTCAAACTATGCTGCTAAGAACATTTGAAACCATAGATGCAGTTTTTACACTACACCGCTTGAAATGTCAGAAGCCTTGGATATTGGTTTCAGGCTGTATCACAAGGAATGCATGAAACCCTGGATGCATGTTCAAACTCCATCACTTGAAATGCAGGAAACCTTGTACATAGGTTACGACTGTCTCACTTTGAACACATGAAGCCTTAGATACATGTTCTCAAGTTTAAGTCTACTACCATAAATCCTAAAGGGAAGGTTGTAGAGAATAGAACGAGAAGCAAGAGCAAGAGCAAGAACAAGAACTAAGAACAAAGAACAATAACCACGGACAAAACTAATGATAAGGACAAGGACAAGAACTATACATCATATATTTAATATTTCATATATCAAATTAAATAAATATAATTTTTCTCATCTATCTTTAATATATATAATATATTAAATTTCAATTTGAACCCTGAGAATATACTTTTCATTTAATATATCTAAAATATTATATTAATTTGTACCCTTCAAATTATAATATATTTTCTCCACAAATATTTAATTTGTTGGATATATTAAATATTCATGGGAACACTTCTCATTTTTGTTTCAACTAAATTGAACTTTTTAGTTTTAGTATGGGGATCTTATGGACCAATAGATTATAAGATTTAATAGTTAAGTAATTAAACACTTTAATTAATCAATTTTCATTCAATAACGGTAGGTCACTCCACCATAAACTTAAAGCTGCATATGCACTATAGGATAACTTATATCCATTGATATAATCATTACAAGCAAGTTGTCCCGTCACGAGTTGTTTGTAATTATAGCTGTGCCAAAACCCCATTTTACTCCTATGATTATATCTCTAATGAACAATTTTTTTATGATCTAATAATAAACAAAGTTCGTCTCGGTCAAGTGAGAGTATATGTCCCCATTGTTTGTGTCTCGAAATTAGAACTTAAGGAAACTACTCAACTATGTACCCTATATAGGAAGAAGGAAATTTTCTCTTTGAAATTATATTCCAAGCTCTTTATTTGGTCAAGTTCCTAAAATTGCAAGCATATTGATTCAACTATAAAAGTCATTCTGGCCTATGCACATCAAAGGACAAACCCTAACAGATAGGAGTTCATAACTCACTCAGAGTTAATATTGAGTCACATATGGTCATCTTGTGAAATATTAATCTTCTTCATTAACGAACTATTAAAAGATATTAAATATTTCATGATCAATTCTTATAGAAATTCATTGTATAAGATACCCCCACTCACATGTCTCCACATGAACGATTTAGCTCAAACAATTTGTAACAATTACAAAGTGGGTCATATCAATAGTGTTACTAGGTTAAGGCACCCAGCCTTATCCCTATACTATAGACCCTTTAGGTTATTACTTGAACATTATCCTCTGGTATGTAAACCATATATGGTTCAGGATTACATTAATAACATTTGATTTTTCATACCATATTAAATTAATTAAAATTATTAAAATTATTATTAAAAATTAAATAATTAATTACGAGGCTTTAGGGCATAAATTCCAATATGTACCATGATTTGAAACAAATGTCACATGTATTGAGATACATCCCCATTTGATTAGTACAGACGCGTAGACCATGATATTATACACGCTCCTTTCCCTCTGTGGCTTTCGACAGTGTGAGCTTATGCAAGCCTGTAGTGAAGCTCGGGGTACATATCTGAGCTAGTCTAGTCGTTCCATGTTCACGTGCATGATTCATGTATAGAAAAGTATTACACAAACAATCCTACATGGACTGGAAAGTAGAGACAAGGGAAAAGTTTTATGAAAAGATAGGTCCCACTATGATTGCATGTGATTGTATTTTCCGACATCAACAGTTGGGCTAATTACTTAGTACATTAAAATACTCAAGGCACGTGCTACTTTTTCTCCACGTATTGGCAACGCACCCATGTACGGATGGCAACATCTTTGTAGAGGTCATGGAAATAAAGTTAGAGTAGTCGCATTTGCATTATATGTTGTAGTTCTTAGGTTGGATTAGGGCGTTTGATTTTCTTTTTCGTTTGATTTTGATTTTTTTGTTTTCTTAAATCAATTGTTAGTTTAAATCAATTTTATGAACGTTTTAGTCCTGTGGCAACATTTTATTATATTATTTTAAAGATTTTTATTTTATTTTTGTACATATTAGGCATTTCATGCATGTTATAATGACTTTATTTTTTAAAGGAAAAATAGGTTCGCTACACAAAGTGCCACTTATGCATTACTTTAAACTTATTTTACTACTTTGTAGACTTTAGAGGGAAGGCCAGAGAAGATTAATATTTCACAAGTTAATCATATGTGATTTGATTTTAATCCTAATCATAGTTTGAATCATGAATATGGTTTACCGTGGGAAGTTTAGGGGTTTCTTTGGTTTCGGAGTCTTGGTCCTTTGTTCTTAGCAATTTTTGTGTCTTGGCATTGCGTGGGTGTGTGATAGCTCATGAATGTATATAATAAATTGGTGTAAAATTCACAAGAAAAAATGCAAGTATGCACAAATAACCTATGTTTGTTTTTTGTTAATTTTGTTTATGGAAATTCACTGAATTTATTGTCTTATTCAAATTATTTTTGATGATTTAAAACTAATTAAACAAAATTATGCAAAGTGTCACTACTGTCCAAAAATAAAGACAGAGCAATGAAAAAATCAACAAGAGGAAGGTTTGACCAAGAGAGATTAAATAGATATGTTGAACTTTGTTCTTGATTTTAGTTACTTTTAATAGATTTTCAAGCCCACTTTCAAGTGTCATGCATGGTGATTACTTCTATAATGTTTTGTAATTTCTATTAACAAGAGTGAATCAAGTTAAAGTATAGAGTCAAAATGATCTATAGTACA
>NW_019272216.1:56208-81419 GCF_002738345.1 Cucurbita maxima
ATCGTTGGAGCCCATGATCTATAGGTCCATTAGGTCCCCCTTCTAGCTCATATCGAACTAAACCATAGAACAGTATGACGAGTGAGTTCAAAGTGTTTGAATTCAAATCAGGGAATATGCGCTAAATATATACGATATATTTAACCTCATTTTTATTTTATTTACGAATTTAACAAAAAGAGAGAATCAGAAATTTGTTTTATTTGATTGGGATTGACATTTGATCTAACGTTAAATATTCATTAAATTGTTTAATTAATCATTTAATATTATTTTAATTTAAAAATAATTATTTAAATTAATTGTTGAATTTAAATGAAGAAAGTCAAAATGTTGACTTTACTTAAATGGAAAAATCCATGTTTGGGTTAGTGAAATTTTGAGTGTCAAAATTTGGTTTAACAAAACATGCTTGATTTCCTACGTTTGAGGATGAGGTGCTCCCTCATATCTACATGTACCACTCGTACAACCCAGCTAGAATTAGTCACTGCATGGTCAACACCCTTCCACAGGACGGATTCATCATGCAGGCGACTTTGACCCACTCGCATGATCAACATCTTACCATGAGATGGATCCCCATGCAGAGTAGTCGATCTACCACTAAGTAACATTTCCCTAACAGGTGTCTCACCAAGCTCAACAGTACCACACTAGAGTAGGAAGGGAAGAGTAACATCTTCCTAACTAGCGTCTAGCCGAGCTCAACGGTACCACACCGGAGTAGGAAGGGGAGGGTAACATCTCCCTAATATTGAGAGTGCTTTAGTACGGGTTTGGGCATTTCTCCCTCCTTCCTCTTCTTAAAAAACCCTAACTCTTCCTTTCCCTTTCTCTCTTTATTATTTATTATTATTTTCTTTTCTTTTCTTTTCCTTCTCTTTTCCTTTCTTCCAGGTCTCCCGACCCCCCTCAAGGTGGCATGTGTGCGGCAAAATTACTTTTTTACCCCAATTGACTTCGATCCAAATTTCGATTACATTATCATTTTTTTAATTTATTTTCCCAAGTTCCTTGATGCATCCCGAGCATTTCTTTCTTCTGGACCGATATGAAAATCACACTCTAAGTCCTCCAATAAAATTTAGAAACTCCCAATGGATAATAAGGTGCTGGTCACAAGAATAGAGCGAATTGTACCTATTGGGCTCAGGGTGTTACATAGACGATGATACATAAGGTGCCAAAGTGGACAAAGTGGACAATATGGACTAGCGACGAATTTGGATGTTTGAACATTAGACCACACCTTTTAAATTTTGATTTTATTTTGATTCTCTCCTTCTTATTAACATATCTATTTTTCTTCTCGTTTAACCTAAATAAAAAATTGATAAACATAGTTAAAAGAACCATTTATAACTCTAGTAATTAAGGAGAAAATATAGAAAATTCAACTGTCTAGTTTGTGTTTAACCCAACTTTGTTTTTCCATCTCCACCAAAAATAGCAAATAAAAAAGAATTGATATTTACAACTATGCAACAAATATGATATCCAACCTCAAAACTTTCATAGAAATTAATTTTTATAATAGATATTAACCTTAAATCACCTTCTCAAACTGCTTTAACAGCGGGTTCAAAACAAGTATTTATTTATTTATTTTTTTGCTATATAATGAACCAAAATCCAAATGATTAAACAACAACAAAATTAAATTTGAATATTTTAAAAAAATGAAGACTCTAACCGTCGATTATTGATTCAATTCCCGAAAACCTGACACCAGCAAGCAAGGGAAAGATAGTTGGCTAGGGTCTCTCTCGCTATTTGCAGTTCCATTCTGACTTTCTTTTGGCAGAATGAAGTGACTTTGATTTCCTACTTTTCTTAGTCTTCCACTTCCTTTCCCTACACTTTGTAATTCTGTTTGCCAATGCATGCTTTTCTTTCTGGGCAAAACCATGCTAAGATCGCTTATTCACCATATTCCATACCAATTTGCATCTTGCATGCCCTACCCTATATTAAGGGTATTAGAAAACACGAACGACATGAAATAAGGACTTTTTAACAAAACGAATTGTGCCACATCTTCCTTCTTCAAGACTTATTGGAAACAGCGGACCAAAAACAACCTTTCTCCTGGTGTGAGCTTCAAAAAGAATGGAAGTAGGATGCGCGTTCGTTCCTGTCCCATTGGTCGAGCGTCTTCAACCCTCTCCCTTCCGGTCGAGCACTTCGTTCCTGACTTGTAGCTTGGGTGTTATCTTATTGTTTGCTTTACAATCAAGCATTAATATTAACACAGAAGACTGGATCTTCACATGGTTGAGACACCTGCACACAAATTGAACAGGCGCTATAATTCTTGCCGGAAGCGTTATGCAGTCAATACCATGGCTGAGAATGAGAAGATAAACGGGTGATATACCACACCAATCCGTTGGAGTCAGCTACATGACGTCTGAGGCTTCGTCTTGACCTTCGGGTTACTCTACATCATAGCTGACTTCGCAATGACAGATTCTTACTTTAGGATAGGGCTTTATAGAAAAAGTACTCCCATTTGTAGTGGTGGTGTATCGGGAATACTTTAGCAGGTACCGTATCCTCTTTTTGGAGTGGTGGCGAATCGACTTTTTCGAGTGGTGGCTAATCACTTTTTTGAGTGGGACAGAATTGCGCCATTTCTGTATAATACTGCAGTGCAAATTACCTGCCCCTTGGTGACATTTCTTTTCTGTACCAAAACCATATGTCTCGGTTTGGGACCACAAGGAGAAGACAAAAGGAGGGCATTTCTCAGCGGAAGAGCGCTATACATGTTTTGCAAGATCAAACGGACAAGCTGGAGGGAAAATTGGCATTTACCAGATCGCAAATGGCAAGTAAATATTTACAATTATCAAACAAACTCAATTTTAAATACATGAAAAACATAGATACATGAAAAACATTATGTACAGCGGCAAGAGGGGGTGGTCACGCCAACCTGTACGCTACAGCACCAATCCTCTCAAGGATTTCGAACGGACCTATAAACCAGGCTAAGCGTTACCCCTTTTCCCGAACCTTAACACCTCTCTCATGGGCGTTACGTACAGGAAAACATGTTCGCCCACTGCAAACTCGAGATCCTTTCTTCGAGTGTCAACGTAACTCTTTTGCCGGCTCTATGCAGTAAGTATCCATGATCCAATTTTTTGGACTGTCGCGTTGGTAACCTGAACTAATTTCGGTCCCATAAGTTATTGGGTTTCATCCTCTTCCTAAAACACTGGTGTTCGACACCTCTTCCCATATAGGATCTCAATGGAGCCATATGAGTTTTTGCTTGATAACT
This sequence comes from Cucurbita maxima, assembly GCF_002738345.1. Lineage (NCBI taxonomy): Eukaryota > Viridiplantae > Streptophyta > Magnoliopsida > Cucurbitales > Cucurbitaceae > Cucurbita > Cucurbita maxima. The sequence goes on from NW_019272216.1 coordinate 59,501, forward strand.
GTTGCTATGAGCAACTTCCATGAGGGATCAGTGGTCATCCCATGAACCCCCGAAATCCATCACACATGCCTTGTGCATGTCCTCTAATACTTGATTCAACCTTTCTATCTGTCCATCTGTCTGATGATGGATGGCTGTATTGAGATGAGGTTGGGTGCTCGAGGCTTTCTGCAAACCTTAAAAAAAATAAAAAAACCACGTCGAGTCTTAGGTAAATCGGATATGAGATTCATACTCACTTCCTCTCACTTCCACTGGGTATGTTTACGGGTTGTAGGATACCTGCAGGGCGTTGTCTTGGGGCTTTCACCCACTGAGACGTTAGACAATGTCACACAAAATCTTTGATGTCTTTTTTTCATTCCTAGCCACCATTAACTGTTATACAGGTCCTGATCCATTTTTGTACTACTAGGGTGAAATGTGTAGAACGTGTCGTATGCTTCAGGCATAATCTTCTTAAGGATTTCCTTATCCCTAGGTACACACAAGTATCCCTGCCACAAAAGCCTGCATTCAGATGAAATTAAGAACTCCTGAGATATCTTAGCCTCTTGGGTGTCACAAACTTTGTGGAGCTGGACATCTATAGACTTTACATCAATGATGCATTTACGAAGTGTTGGCTGTACTGTCAACTAAGCGAGTTATGCAGTGATGTTCTTAACTACTAAATCAATCTTAGCTCTTTGGATCTCCTCTTGAAGCTTGCTCTGTTGAGTGACCAATGCAGAGGTGTCGGCTGTCTTCCTACTCAAGGTATCAGCTACCACATTAGCCTTGCTAGGATGATATAGGATCTCAACATTGTAGTCTTTCACTAGCTTGAGCCACCTCCTTTGTCTCATATTCAACTCCTTTTGGGTGAAAAGAAAATATTTAAGGTTCTTGTGGTCAGTGTACACTTAGTCTCACCATACCGATAATGCTGCCATGACTTTTGTGCGAACACCATGACTGCTAGCTCTTTGTCATCGGTAGGATAATTCCACTCATATTCCTTTAAATATCTAGAGAAACGAACGTAATTAATTTCTCATTCTGCATAAGCACTCAACTCAAGCCCTTAGCTGAGGCGTCACTATATGCTACAAAGAATGGTGCAGTCACCAACTTCTTTTTAAACTCTGGGAAGCTCTCTTCACAATCTCAAGTCCACACAAGGTTTTTATTTTCTTTTTTTTTTTTTTTTTTTGTCAACTGAGTTATCGCAACCGACATTTTCGAGTAGTCTTGGAAAAATCTCATGTAGTAGCCAATCAAGCCCAAAAAGCCTCTTACCTCTAGTTGTCGGCCTTGGCACCCACATGACAGCGTCAACCTTAGTTGGATCCATGATAATTTACCCTCTTCAGACAACATGTCATAAAAATGATACTTCTCAAAGCCAAAATTCACACTTAGAAACGTTGACACATTCTCAAAACAGTCAAAGCCATTTGCAGGCGATCTTCATGCTCTACTTTGGTCTTAGCAAGGTCCACAGTTATTCCCTGCCTAGATACCACGTGTCCAAGGAAGGTCACCTCTTGCAGTCATAATTCGTTCTTTGTGAATCTGCAAGGAAGTTATGCTTGACATCTAGAATTATGGTTGTGGGAGGTGTGGTCATAGGTATATCATCTCGTACTGGGCCTTAAAAAGTCTCATGTACAGTTTTATGGGCTGGACGTCACGCACTCTGCGTTGTCACCTTTCTGTCTTCCTAAGGCCAGTAAACAAAAACATGACCCCTCTCGGCCTCCTCACAATAACTCGAATCTAGCATCAACATATAGGGAATTTTCACTTTTAACACCCTAAGGTGTTAACCCAAAACGTACATCAAGTTTTTAGTGGCGTTACATCATATCATCACCCACTAAACAAGGTTAGACTGCGTACTTGGTCGCGGCGAGGCATGTCCTTGAGCTGAGTCACAGAGGTGTACGACTCCCTATCCAAGAAAAAGTCTACAAAATTAAAAACCCGACTACTCTGATACCAATCTATCATGACCCAATTTTCGAGGCTTCGAAAAACCGATCGGTGACTAAAATACAAAATTGAAAACAAATAAAATTGAAAAGAAGATAAAATATGTAATGAAAATCTGATAAAATTTAAATCAAGAAAAAGGAGTCGACGACACTAGAATTAAATACAAAATTAAAGTTAAATATTACAAACGAGAAATACAATTATGAAAGAAAAATGCAAAAGACTCTAAAAGACCGACAAGGGACTGACGCTCCGGAACGACACCCCTTTGTGACAATGTAGCTCTCAAACAACTCCCCATCTCGACTGGTACTTGAAAAAAAAAAAAGGGAAACGGGGTGAGTATAAAAATATACTCAGTAAGCAACCTCTTATAGACTCTTAATCGCATCCAAGTTAAGGAGAGAATCACCAACTATACTCTAGACCCTAGAGTCTCAGTACTCTCAGTACACAATTCAAGGCAGAAGAACTTAACCTTTGAAGCGGTATTCAACGTTTGAGGATGAGGTACTCCCTCATAACTACATGTACCACTCGTACAACCCAGTTAGAATCAGTCACTGCATGGTCAATATCCTTCCACAGGACAGACCCATCATGCAGGCGACCTTGACCCACTCACGTGATCAACATCTGACCTTGAGACGGATCCCCATGCAGTGTAGTCGATCTACCACTGAGTAACACTTCCCTAACAGGCGTCTCGCCAAGCTCAATAGTACCACAATGGAGTAGGAAGGGAAGAGTAACACCTCAATAATTGGTGTCTCACCTAGCTCAACGGTACCACACCGAAGTAGGAAGAGAAGAGTAACATCATCCTAACTGGCATCTCGCCTAGCTCAACGGTTCCACACTAGAGTAGGAAGGGAAGCGGAGCATACTCGAACGTTATACCAGATACTGTCGGCTAAGAGGTCATCTCTCTACACTTCGAGGGCCTAATGTGGTTCCCTATATCTCAAGGGTAGTGAAAACTATTGAGTAAGGGGCCCTGGCTTCCAGATTCACTCAATCATGACTTTCAAGTCCATAACAGTCCAGAGTTAAAGGGTCTTTCCATCTAAGCGTCGCTCACGACACCATAGACTGTAACATCAAGAGGGTCCCTTAACTAAACCCAACTCAATCCCTACAGGAGTTCACCCTAGGCATATCACAACACTACAACTTATCAATCATATCTTAAGTTCAATCCCTACAAGAGTTCACTCTAGGCATATCACAACACTATAGCTTATCAATCATATCATAAGTTCACACAATCATTCAAGAGGAGTTTATGTATGATTAACTACACATACAACCATACAAGCTCAATGGGGCAATATCATCCATCAACACCCAGAGTGCAGATACACAAATCCTCCAGTCCACCAACACAGTATGAATAGATTAAAGCAGTAGAAAGATAGTCCAACAAGCATACAAACATCGAGTACGAAATCTCATAAAGGCAGCAAGTCCAACATATATATATTAGACTTTGTAAGTACAGAGAATCATTAGATCTAACCACCGAGGGATAATTTGTTCTAGCATTCATGCAAAACCAAGCGCACCCTACAAGTATTACTTCCTAAATCCGTATGGTTACTTACAGGAATGAAGCGTGCATTTTGAAGCTTATTTTTTGGCTAATTAAGAGCTCTAAATCTCTTGAAAGTTCGCGGATATGTCCTAAATCAAGTTAGACTTAGATCAGTATCAAAACCGAGATGAAAAATAGTCAAACGGAAGTCAAATCGGGATAAAAATAGTCTCACAGGCTGTTTCACGCGCCCCACGTGCCAGAGGGAATCCCCATGTGCACAGACGCGCACGTTCAGATGCACTGAGGGCATGGAGCGCGCACTGGTGTGTCGCCAAGTGGCGAGAGCCGATTGGTCCACTGAGAGGCAAGGCGTGCGTTCGAATGTGGGTTCCTACGAATTTTCCCACATTAACGCATGGCAAATACGGAACGGGTCGGCTGACGAGTTCGGATCGCACGCGGGTTCATGGATCTGGTGGCGGGCGCCGGTCTTCAAGCCCTATCTGACGCAGTATTTTTCATAATTTTCCTCCGCAATTCCACGTCTCACACGTGTCCCATTTTCCTAGCAACTCGCGGCCCTCTCCCTTCCTCTCATCTCTGCTATTTTTCAGATTTCGGTCAAATTCTATATCAACCTATTTATTTTGGATTTTTCTATCTTCCAAACCGTAACTCGAATTAAATCGATTCCTTCACAAGAATTCAAGATCACAAGTTCACCTATCTAAATATATTTTTATTGTATTTTTTTTTTATAGAGCTTAATAAATGAAGTCGAAAAGCGAAAAAAATTCAGTTTCTTACCGAAGTAGGACAGTTTCACGATTTTGTTTTTCGACGCGATTTTTGGCCGCGTTTCCTCAGAAAACTTACGAAACTTCTCACCTAAAATGTTGCAACTAGATTATTTAGGATTAAATCATCTAAAACTCCCAGATCTGTGGTGAAATCTTGAAACAAGAGAGGTCGCGGACTTACCTCGTGTTCTTGCCCGTTTCTTGCCAGAAACGAACGATCCAATGCTCAAACCATTTCTCTTGATATTCTAAGTAGCTCTAGTAGGAGACCTAAGATTGAGGTACTTCAGTTCAAGTTTAAGGTGTTTCTCCCTCCTTCTTCTTCCTCTTCTTAAAAAAAAAAAACCTAACTATTCTTTTCTATTTCTCTCTATAATTTTTTTCTTTCCTTTTCTTTTTCCTTTCTTCCTGGTCTGTCCTCAAGGTGGTATGTGTGGGGAAAATTTACCTTTTTACCCCCAATTGACTTTTACCCAAATTTCGATTACATTACCATTTTTTTTTTTAATTTTTTCCCAAGTTCCTTGATGCATCTTGAGCATTTCTTTCTTCTGCATTGATATGAAGATTACACTCTAAGTTCTCTAATAAAATATAAAAACTCACAATTGGTAAGAAGGTGCTAGTCCCAAGGATAGAGCAAACTGTACCTGTTGGGCCCGGGGTGTTGCAAATTCTCCTCTACTTAGGAACTTTCATCCCCGAAAGTTAGTTGTTCCTTAAAAAGTTCAGGGTAAGACTTCCTAACGTCATCCTCCCGCTCCCAGGTAGCCTTGCTATCAAGATGATTACCCCACAAGACTTTGACAAGGAGAATCTCCTTGTTTCGCAATCGCTTGACATCTCGACATATAATTTTGATTGGGGCCTCCTCGTAAGATAGATCCTCACGAAGCGGAAGTGCTTCGTGCTCATTAATGTGCGTGGGGTCTGGCGTGTACTTTCTCAACATAGATACATGAAAAACGTTATGCACAGCGACAAGAGTGGGTGGTCACGCCAACCTGTACGCTACAACCCCAATCCTCTCAAGGATTTTGAAGGGACCTATGAACTGAGGCTAAGCTTACCCCTTTTCCCGAACCTTAGCACCTCTTTCATGGTCGTTACCTATAGAAAAACATGTTTGCTCACTACAAACTCGAGATCCTTTCTTCAAGTGTCAGTGTAACTCTTTTGCCAGCTCTGTGCAGTAAGTAACCATGATTCGATTTTCTGGACTGTCGCGTTGGTAACCTAAACTAATTTTGGTCCCATAAGTTGTTGGGCTTCATCCTCTTCCTAAAACACTTGTGTCCAACACCTCTTCCCATATAGAACCTCAATAGAGCCATATGAATTTTTGCTTGATAACTGTTGCAATAAGCAACTTCCATGAAGGATAGGTGGTCATCCCATCAATCAACGAAATCCATTACACACGCATTGAGCATGTCCTCTAATACTTGATTCAATCTTTCCATCTGCCTGATGATGGATAGTTGTATTGAGACGAGGTTGGGTACTCGAGTCTTTCTGCAAAACCTTAAAAAAAAAAAAAAATGAAAGGTAAACCTAGCATCCTGAACAAACACAATGGGAGTAGGCTCCCCATACAACCGAACTATTTCTCAAACATACAACTGAGCCAATTGATCCACTCGAAAAGTGCTCTTAATCGGGATGAAGTGAGCTATTTTTTTTGTCTTCCAACAATGACTTAGATCACATCAAAACCACGTCGAGTATAAGGTAGATCGGATATGAAATTCATATTCACTTCCTCTCATTTCCACTGGGTATGTTTAAGGGTTGCAGCATCCCTGCAGGGCGTTGTCTTGGGGCTTGGGGACAATGTCACACAAAGTATGTGACGTCTTTTTTTCATTCCTAGCCACCATTAACTGTTCTTCAGGTCCTGATACATTTTTGTACTACCAGGGTAAAATGTGTAGGACGTGCCATGTGCATCAGGCATAACCTCCTTAAGGATTTCCTTATTCCTAGGTGCATACAAGTATGTCTGCCACAAAAGCCCGCATTCATATGAAATTAAGAACCCCTGAGTTATCTTAGCCTCTTGGGTGTCACAAACTTTGTGGATGGGCATCTATAGACTTTGTATCAATGATGCATTTATGAAGTGTGGACGGTACTGTCAACTGAGCTAGTTGTGCAGTGATATTCTTAACTATTAAATCAATCTCAGCTCTTAGGATCTCCTCTTGAAGCTTGCCCTGTTGAGTGAACAATGCAGAGATGTGAGCTGTCTTTCTACTCAAGGTATCAACTACCACATTAGCCTTGCCAGGATGATATAGGATCTCAACATCGTAGTCTTTCACTAGCTCAAGCCACCTCCTTTGTCTCATATTCAACTCCTTCTGAGTGAAAAGAAAATATTTAAGGTTCTTGTGGTCAGTGTACACTTAGTCTCACCATACCGATAATGCCACCATGACTTCTCTGCGAACACCATGACACCTAGCTCCAAGACATCGATAGGATAATTCCACTCATATTCCTTTAACTGTCTAGAGAAACGAACGCAATTAATTACTCATTCTACATAAGCACACAACTCAAGCCCTTAGCTGAGGCGTCACTATACACTACGAAGACTGGTGCAGTCACCTTCTTTTTCAACTCTTGGAAGTCCACACAAAATTTTCTTTCTTTTCTTTTCTTTTTTTTTTTTTTTTTTTGTTGTCAAATGAATCTTCGCGACCGACATTTTCAAAAAGTCTAGGAAAAATCTCATGTAGTAGCCAATCAAGCCAAAAAAAACCTCTTACCTCTATCACAGTTCTCGGCCTTGGCCACCACATGACAACTTCAACCTTAGCTAGATCCACAAAAATTTCCCCTCTTGAGACCACATGTCATAAAAATGCTACTTCTCATAGCCAGAATTCACATTTAGAAAAGTTGATATACACTAGAGGCATTCTCAAAAAAGTCAAAACCATTTGCAGGCAATCTTCATGCTATGCTTTGGTCGTAGCAGGGTCCACAGTTATTCCCTGCCTGGATACCACGTGTCCAAGGAAGGCCACCTCTTGCAGTCATAATTCGTACTTAGTGAATCTAGCATATAATAGGTAAGTTCTAAGTAGAATTAAAACTTTCTTCAAGTGTTCCTCGTGCCCCACTTCAGACTTAGAACACTCCAAAATGTTGTTAATGAACATAATCCAGAATTTCTCATTTGTTTATCAACTCCATGAATATTACGAGAGCGTTAATTAAACCCAAAGACATGACTATGAACTCATAATGTTGATTGCGGCTTCTAAAGGTTGCTTTACGTATGTATTCCTCTCTAATTCACGTGTGGTGACATCCTTACCTTATCAAGACGATCTTTACTACTCCAAAATAGCCTCGTAGTGTCATCTCATTTGCCCAACTTTCTTCTTAGCGAGACGTTCTATTACGTAACTCGCTTGAGTACTAATACTCATCTAGGCCAAGTACGGATTCTTTTGGAAGTAAAGATCCTTACATAAGTTCTCTACGTTCACCTAGGTTAACCCCCTATCGTATCTTTTATGATTGAGCTAGACACATTTTCTCTCATAGTGATATCTCATCACTGGCTCTTTTTCAAGCACGTGAACCTTTCAAGTTCTTGTACTAGATCTTAGGGAACTCTCTGAAAACTCTTGTATGGTAGATAGCCTCCCTCGAACTTCTAGGGCGCTACGTCTAGTGTCTTCTCTAAGACATATCATGTCTCTGCTAGTCTTACTTGTTTACAAGTCACCACGTCACTATCCTTCAGGTAATTTCCAAAATCACGTTATTTGGAAGTTCCACCTCTACTTGACAATGCTTCACAAGTATGGCATTACACTCATGGGTGAAACTGGAGTTCTACACTTTGTAATCCAGATAACCTAACACAAATGTTGGTTCTTACTATCGCCCATCTGGACTTTCTTCCTTCAGACAACGAAGGCCTAGCCATAGCTCTTTATTTTTTTTTCTTGCTATTCTCACCCCTAAGGTTCACTAGACTATCTCGACAGTTTAACGTCCTACACCTTGTGAGAATGCATGCCCTGACCAGAGGATAGGTTACAACACAATTTCATGGTCCTGATAACCACGTACTGCTTTTGAACTTGGTCCTCTCCACCAAGGTCCAAAGCGACTTGTCATCCTATTAGGTGATCTTTAGTAGGAATATCCTAAACCCCGTGACTCATTAGTTTCATAAAAGCGTACATCTCACTTATGAAAGTCCATAAACCTGAATTTATCTTATGAAGACTCCAACCAACCTTGGCCATGGCCTCCATAGCTTCACTCTCTCTGTTGGTGAATCTTATTTCTTGACTACCAACTTAACCAAACTCACTCGTGAAAATGGTTTGCTTGAGAGTTGCTTAATTTCTACCGTGGCCGCCCTTACTTGTAAGAATGAATATTATTTGGGTCTACTATGTAGTTTGCACCAAGACAACTCTATACTGTCTATGCCTACTACGTGGTCTCCATGGAGGCATGCTTGACATCTAGAATTATTGTCGTGGGAGGCATGGTCATAGGTATATCATCTCGTACTGGGCCTTAAAAAGTCTCATATACATTTCTATAGGTTGGACGTCACGCACTCTGCGGAATCACCTTTTTGTCTTCCTAAGGCCAGTAAACTAAAACATGACCCCTCTTGACCTCCTCACAATAACTCGAATCTAGCATCAACATATAGAGGGCATATTCTCTTTTAACACCCTAAGGCGTTAACCCAAAACATACATCAAGTTCTTAGTGGCGTTACATCATATCATAACCTATTAAACAAGGTTAGACTGCATACCTGGTCGCGGCGAGGCATGCCGTCGAGCTGAGTCACAAAGGTGTACGACTCTCTATCCTAGAAAAAAAAAGTCTATAGAATAAAAACCACGACTGCCTTGATACCAATCATAACAACCCAGATCCACCGCTAGCAGATATTGTCCTCTTTGGGATTTCTCTTTCGAGCTTCCCTTCAAGGCTTTAAAACGTGTTTGCTAGGGGAAGGTTTCCACCCCTTATAAATGGTGGTTTGTTCTCCTCCCTAACTAATGTGGGACATTAAAGAAAAAAAAAAATTATTTTTAAGTACGAGTTTGTAGTTGTTGGATGGGTTTATCAACAACCACCTTTGGATGATAAGTAGGCTAGCACTCATTGTGCCAACTTGATAGAGAGAAATCGTTAAGGTTGCACGTTAACTTCATATATCGATTACCACTGCGTAGGTTAAGCTAGCTATCTAAGATAAACACAACAAGAATAATACCCCTCGAGCCCAGTGTTAAGTTTGTGGTCTTTTTCTAGATCAAGGCTAAGATAAGAGTCTACAAATAGATAAGAGCCTACAAATAGGTTGGTTTCATAGTATATTTGTATATTCACCCCTTTTCCTTTTTTACGTTTAGGTCTCACAAGCTGTTGGTTGAGGTGGAGTAGCGTCTAAGAGCTGTACAGTCACGGAGGGGGTCGTTCTAGAGCATCAGTTCATTTTTGTATTTGAGTCTTTCATTTTTTTTCTATGGTAAACTATATCCCCAACCAATTTTTCCATGTTTCTTTTTGGATATAACTTTTTATTTAATTTTAGTGTTAGCTTGTATTTATTTCAATTAAAGTTTTATCAAAATTTTATCTTTTATTTTATTTTACTTTTTTTTATTTTTTTTTCCTTTTGTCTTCGCCTTTTGTGTAGGGTCCAACATTCGAAGCCTCGAAAATCGGATCATGACATCAAAAAAGACCGTGAAGCTACAATATATCAAGTGAAACTTTTAATAAGATATAATGAAAGTTGTAGGATTTTTTTTTTTGTTTCTTGTTAAAATTATATTACCTATGTGTGTTGAGTAACTATTTTCAATTTTATTATTCTCTTGTTAAGAAACATTAGCCCATTGTCCATAATTAAAAAAAAAAAAAAAAAAAAAAAAAAATCATTGTTTTTTTTAACTTTAATTTATAAACGATATTAAAATTTTGAAAATAGACATTTTATCAAGAGGTGAAAATTCGATTGATAAGTTGAGATATAATGGAAATTTTGGGCTGGTTTAATCTCCCAAAATATTAGAATAAAAATGGGTAGTCTAAAAAATGTTGAGAAGTGGGGGTTGGCCTCCACTACAAAAGGGAGATCCCTCACTCCATTTTAGCATCCCACGTGAACGGTCAAGCTAGTCGGATATTACACTTTCTAACGGCTCAAGGTTAGCATTTAGCCTGATTTGGCTTCTGTTTGATACGTTCGAACCATTTTCTCCTAATTTCAATTTTTCAGAAGCGTTTAAAGTTAGTGTAACTACCTTTTACCTAATTTAAATTTTTAGAGTTAAATGTGAAGTATTTATGCATAGTAAAACTTAGTCCGTTCAAATTATTGTAAGTAAATTTAAATTATTTTATGTAAAATTAGGCTTAATAGTAGAAGTAAATTTAAATTACTTTAAGAAAAAATAGGAGTAAATTATTTTAGGAGTAAAATTAAATTATTTTAGGCTTAACTAGTTGAGTTAGATTAAATTATTTTAGGCTTAACTAGTTGAGTTAGATTAAATTATTTTAGGATTAACTAGTGGAGTCAATTTCAATAGTGCACCTCAAACACTCATTCTCTCCCTCTATTTTAAGAAGAAAATTATGCACAAAATCACTTGAGAACATAAATGTTGAAAACTTCTCAATTAACTCATGCCCTTCATTGATGTTATCTCCCCAGGGAGCATACCTGTTACTATAAGTAAGATTATCTATATATTAACTTCAAGTGATTAAATGTGTGATTCTCTCCACAAAGAGTAAGTAGATGAAACAAATTAAGACTAGAGAGAGCATATCTGTTTGCCTAGATTGTAACCTAGGATTGAACGCCTATAGTAGTTTGAACACAGAAGATTTGTTATAGACGATTAAAGGGTGAGACCCTAGTGTTGTTGACTGATCTTGTAACGATACAAAAATAAATATATATTTATATTTATATATATATACACATTTGGCTCGGTCGCCAAAAAACCTGCAAAAATTCAAATGAGATTCCAGAATTCTTGGACATGCCTTCCAGATCCTTACGACTCACCAAAAATAACTCCATACTTCTCCCCATCTTGTGCCAGATGCTCTAGACAAATGTAAAGGGAAAACATAGATAAAATTCAAGAGAGAGAGAGAGGAACCCGAAGAAACAACCACGACTAGTCCAACCAGAGAAACCTGGCACCCACATGACCCCAACTCCTACCAAAAACCCCAAAGCCTACCTATATGGAAAAATAGGACAAACAAGCGATAGAAAGAGTTTAGGGAAGAGAGAGAAACACATGGTAAATTCATCAGCGAGATCCGAGAGTTGGGGAAGTTGAGAAATCAAAACGAATCCACATCCTTATACACTTAGATAGACTAGTGACATCGGGAGGTTAGAAAGTACATTAAATCAAGCCACAACGGTCCAGACACCATAAAAAATGCAATGAGAATCGAGGGGAGAGAAATGGAGCAAAAATCACAAAGAGTATGGTATTTGATGACACGTGCTCGTGGTTTTGCACGTGTCATAGATCATATATGTACGACGTTATGAAATAGTACGAAAATACTATGCAATGTGATTGTTATGTTGTATTTGATAAATTGATATGCTTTATGATGTGATATGCTATGATCTGATTTGTTGAAAACGTTCTTGGGATATATTATTTGACTGTTATGATATATGATATGATATGTGCACGATATGGATTGTTGTGTTTGAAAGCATAAAAACTATATAATATGAGTTATATGTTTGATGAATGATATGATTAACATGAGAAATGACAACTAGCATGAAATACAACCCCGGCATACGCATGAATAATGATAAATGATATGATAAAAGTTATGAGATATGATATGAAAAATGTTATGATAGGAAGAAGACGCTAGTGGAGTTGTATTAAGGATAATTAAAATAGAAAGATATTGGGACCTCATGCTTATTGTGTGCTCATGCATCTTCCGAGCGAGATTTAAGAATTAAAATGAAACTTTACCAAATTAACGTAAGCAGAGATTTGAAAATAGGACTTGCTAGTTCAGATTTTTCTAATGGCGAACTTTTCTTCATGTGTCTGAAAGGTTGATGGATGTTATCGTTGGCCTCCCAGTGCTTGATGGATGTTTATCGCCCCATTAAGTATACGTGTGACTGTATGCATGAATATCTATATATTAACTTCAAGTTATTAAATATGTAATTCTCTCTATAGAGAGGAGGTAGATAAAACAAATCAAGACTAGGGTGAGGTATCAGTTTGGCCAGACGGTAGCCTAGGATGGAATGTCTCTAGTAATCCGAGCGAGTAGAAATTTACAAGACAACCAGAGGTGTGGCCCTAGTTCTCTTAACTGATTAAAAAACACAGGGACTCAAATTTGAGAAACTTAGAGACCTTAATCCATGTCAACATAGTTTTGTTATGAACTCTATTTTTGATATAACTTAAAGATATTGTATATTATGTTTAAAATTATTTATTATTATTTTTTTTAATGTAAAAACGCTGTCGTCTTTTTATACTATCGAGTCAACTCTAGTGGCAATCTATGCGTCGTTCTAGCTCAAAAATGAAGTCATGAAAGTAATGGTACTAGAACCAAAGGTTTCTCTATGATCCATCTTCAGGGACGCCTTATCGAGACCAAGTAAGACTTAGGTCAAGTATTCCCAAGGTTTTAAGTTATTGGGTGCATGATTGTAGGGTTACTAAAAACTCCTTACCATATTTGAAATATTTTATTATTATTTTTCTTAAAAAACTCCATAATTTTTAAAAATTTATTCATCACTTTTAGTCATTTTTTTCTTTTTGAGCCTTTTGAAATTCACTCTTTTCAGTTACTTTTCTCTTTCCATTTCTTTGAAAAAGGCCTTTTAATTCCTTAAGATTACTTGGTAGGGTATAGGTGTGACTTGCTGAATCCCCTTGTTCTTGCCTAATCCTTTAATTTCATTCCTTTTAATCATTTGAGTCTTTCATGGGCGGCTTATTCTTGTTGGAGCAAATTCCCTTCATTTTTGGGTGTTACTCCTACGATCGTCCTGTGTTTTGGAAATCTGAAACAAAATATGGGTCTGGAACAGTAGTCACATCAATGACTTCGTGAATTCATGGGAGAGGGAGGAAAGACAGAAGAAGGAAAAAGGGACCAAAAGTCGACGGCGAGGAGCTCTTGAGAAGAGAGATAAAAGTTTCGGTAAATTCACATACAATCGTGTGGAGAAGAAAATATCCATTGGGTTGGGTTAGATTCTTGTAAACTGTGATTACAACCCCTAACTCAAATTAAGACAAACCCAAGCCTCGACCCACGAATAGTGCGAAGCCCAGCAGCCACAAACAAATCCCTGAAGCCCACCTTTAACGCTCGGCCCACCTGTACCATCGATCGCTTGACCCACTAAACTAGAATTTCTTGACAAAATGGTTAATTTATGATGACGGTAGTGACTCTAGATAAGTAGAATTTCTTACAGTATTCTTGTTTGAACGAAAGGATATGCTCCTTATATTAGAAATTTATTTTAGAGGGGCACAAATTAAGTTAAAAAAGACATGGATTAAGAGATAAAAAATTTGAACTTGCCACTTTTTTTTTTTTAACAAAAAAAATTAAAAATAATAACCGAGACTATATGAAGTTGTAATAAACCATAGAGCATTAAAGAATTCTTCACTTTTGAAATTAGAGTATTAAACTTCTAATTAAACATTCAAACTATAATTATTTTTTATAAATCGCAATAGAAGTTGAATATCGACAATGACTTTTTTTTCCGTTGTATATTATATTTTCAGTAGTTGAACTTTTTCTTTTTAAAAAACTATCAATTATGTAAATTTAGAGATATATATAAACGTACGTGTATACATATATATATATCTATATACTAAAGACGGTACCGTTGAAAATTTGAAATCATACATCACCTTTATTTACCTAAATCATTGGTCATTCAACTTGAGTATTTTGATAAATACTCCGTAAGTCACCCTGCTATTAGGGTTAGATGCAAGCACATACAATCATGGGTGGGACCTATCATATCGGTCTGTATTTCTTAGCCAGCTATCCTAAGTTGCTCTATACACTTTCTACACGTACGAGTATGGACCCACCAGTCGGCTTGCACACCTCTTGAGCCCCTTTCTTGTTAGGTGAGCATTATCTGGGAGCTGTTGATGTCGGACACCCGTTAGGAATAGCGACCTTCGTAGCATTATAATAAATATAATTGTTGTTTCCTTGTATTGTAGTGTACACGTTCGTACCATCGTAAAAGATGAAGGGGTATCCCCCGATGCATGAACACACAATGATACCATGTGATGGTGTTAATACAAAAGGTTAGGCACTCTTAGAGCATCAATTATAGTAAATAACTAGAATGTTCATAATTATTAAAACTCAAGGTGTTTGAGTACTAATCTTTTGTAGTTCAAATTCTTTTTTACTCACGAACCGGTTTTAAACCACCATTAGTGTTTTCTCCACTATTCTCCGGCCTTAGAACGGGATTGTGGAATCCAGTGAGTGACTAAACTTAGGAAGGATTTAACATATATGAAGAGAGAGTTTGTGAGAGTTTTTCTCAAGGTTTTTCGGAGTAGTTCCATGTACCTTGATCACTCTATTTATAGAGTCATATTTTAGTCAAATGTTTGGGATTATGTGGCAAGCATGCTTGAGTTAACCAAATTTTGACACTAAAAATTCCACCCAAATTTGTGGGGTTTATTTGGCAAGCATGCAAGTTTGGTTAAACCAAATTTTGACTCCTCAAAATTTCACTAACATGGATTTTTCCATTAACTGAAGTCAACCTTTTGACTTTCATCATTTTAATTAAACAATTAATTTGAATAATAAATTTCAAATTAAAGTAATATTAAATCATTAATTAAACTTTTTAATTAATATTTAATATTAATTCAAATGCGAATTCCAATCAATTTCGACACATATTTGATTAAAATATTTAAATCTTATTTAAATATCTTCGATTCTCTATTTTTGTTTAATTCGTAAATAAAACAAAAATGTAGTTAAATATATTGTATATATGTAGCGCATATTTCCTAATTTAAATTTGAACACTTCGAACTCACTCGTCTTGCTGTTCTATGGTTTAGTCTGATATGAGCTAGCAGAGGAACCTAATGGACCTATAGATCATGGGCTCCAACGATCCAAGATTAACCGGTTGAACTCATTAATCTTGTTAACCAACATTTGTTAACTACTAGAACACTCTACTATAGCCTAGTAGTTGCACTCCCCTCACTATAGATTTATTTCTATACATTTGATATAACCATGATTAGTAAGTCGATCCTTCACAGGTTGTTCGTAACTAGAGCTGGGTCAATTTATCGTTTTACCCATAAAGTTAATTCTTGTTCCTTAAGTCCCACTTATCCTCTAATGAACAATTGATTTATGGTCCAACCACCAAATTGAATCCCTCTCGGGCCAATGAGAGGGTAGGGCCCCTTGTTCAAGACCTGGAGTCAGTACTCAACCTCTCTACTATCCCTAAAAGCGGGTAGAAGTGAATTCTATCTTGCACCCTATGTCCCCAGCTATTCACTCAGTCTTACCCTTGAAATGGGAGGCTTATTGAGTTCAACTCGGGCCACTCTCACCCATACAAATCTATGGATAATTTTGAATAAATAGGAGTTCATAGTTAGCTCAGAATTAAGGTCAAGTTACCCAGATCATCGAGTGAAAAAAAAATCAGTCTCAACAGTAAACAGTATTATAAAGTGAGAGTGGTTTTCTTCATGGTCCGATCTTATGCAATACTCATTGCATAGGACGCCCCCACTCACATGTCTCCATGATAACTCTGTAAAAGTAGAGTCATATCAAGTCTTTTTGTAGTTAATATTGCACTCGTATTCACCATTCATTTATTACCCCATTTATTATATTTAGTGAGCATGAAATCATTTATTGTGGTCCAACATGAAAAAAAAATATGATTTGGCATAAATCGATCTTGATTGTACATTTAATTGAGTTATGTGGTAAAATTTCAGATATTTATGCTGAACCATGAGGGAGTAGCAAATCTAGAAATAAATGGGGATAACATGAAAATTTTAAATCTACATCAACAGTCCAAGTGGGTCATTTATTACCCAATGAGGAACATCCTATGTGGACAACTTACGCCCTAAGAGGAACTCATGCTCAATATAAAAGAAAAAAAACACCAAGAGGAGGGTAGCCACACTTTGGGGACAAAAATCGAATTACACAGCAGCAGCCTCTGCTGCAGTGAACTGCTATGAAACCAGAGAAGAAGAAGAAAACCCTAATCCAGCAATTGTTGACAGTAGAAGGAAAAGGAGACCAATAAGGATTGATTAGGGCAAAGAGGTGGACGTGAGAGCTCAAGAGGAGGGAACTTCCATTGACGACCGACAAAAAACCGGGATAACTCTCTATTTCCTTATTCTTTTTCTTATTCCATCAACTTTACATGATGAAGATGCAAATTCCTTTGTTTAATTCAGTTTGTATGGAGAGTTAAACTTTATAGGGGAGACGAGAGAGTTTTATATAGTTTAAGTATGTTGACGGTATGATTTTAGTTTATTAAAGAGTTGTTGTTAATGATTTACATGTGTGTTTAATTAGCTACTTTACAACATACATAGTTGTTTTCTTATTAAGGAGAAGAGAGGGAGCAATGAAATCCTCTTTAGTGCTCTAGTTCCATAGCAAGGAGACTTGAAGGGTAATAGAAGGGTTAGGAATAATTCTTCTTTTAAGAGTCTTGTTAATAGAAATTAGAACTATTATGGAAATAATCACCATTCATGACCCTCGGAATTGGGCTTGGGAATCTATTAAAAGGAACTAAAATCTACCACAAAACTCAACAACTTAACTATTTAATCTCTCTTAGCGGAACCTTCCTCATTATAGTTGATTTTCTCATCATTTTCTATTTTTCGATGGCAGTGACACTCTGTTTTAGTTTTGTTTATGTAGTTAAAATCACCCACACCCATTTGAATGTTACCCAAAAACTCATTTAATTTCCAGCAAATAAAATTAACCAAAAGAGAGGTTCCCTGTGGAATCGATAATTTACTTATTACTTGCTACTTGTGATGGTGTATACTTGCACTTTTTCTTGTGAATTTTACATCATTTTATTATATACATCCATAAGCGATCACTCCATATGTACAATTTAGTGATCACATTGTTTAAATCATATACAAAAGTGAGTCGCATCCATAGTATCCCTAGGATCGAAGGCACCCCTCTCTTTTAGGAGGATTCGCGGCATGTCAAGCCTTGGTAAGGTTCTTCTCTTTGCATCGAATTAAACCACATGCTCCACCGCTTGTGCGGGCCCCCGTCAATTCCTTTGAGTTTTATTCTTGCGAACGTACTCCCCAGGCAGGATACTTAATGCGTTAGCTACAGCATTGCACGGGTCGATATGCACAGCGTCTAGTATCCATCGTTTACGGCTAGGACGACTAGGTCAGGTACTCAGTCTTATCCCTGTACTATAGATCATTTTTACTATATACTTTAACTTGATCCACTCTTATGTCTTTACCTATAGTTCAAGTAATCATACAATAGCCAGAGTATTCTTAGTTTATAGGATTTGGATTAATGATCGTAAAATTCACTTTATTCAATAACAATCTTTACTGAATAAACATCAATAATAACTTTATTGAAAATAGAATATGTTTTTATTTACAAACTATTACTTTCAGGACATAAAACCCAACAACATGAGGTCCCTTAACATTTTTCCTTTCAATATGCTCTATAAGAACCTCTCTAGCATTTTCCTTTATATCATATCATTCTATCATAACTTTTCATGTGTATATATCAGGTTTGTTCATTATTTCAATTCATCACGTTACTTGTCAATCATATCATATCATATATTTCATGATGGCAAACATATGTCATATCATAAATATCATACAACATTGTATAGAATCACCCAATCACAGAAGAACATCATCATACATCGTACATCATCATCATACAATATAGTCACACATCATAAATATAAAGAATAAATGACACATGTAGGGGCCACTAGGCACGTGTCGTCGTCATACATTAAACAAGTCATTAAACCTATCCGATAGTAAGACCACTTACTTGGTTGGCCTTAACGCCGACGTTCTTCATAAATTCGAGTACGTTTGCTTTTCATCCCTCGAAATTTCTTTTGGCATTATTAGTTGTCGTTTCCTATTAGAATGTCCATCTTGTTTCGTTAGAAACTACAATTTCTTACCTTTGTTTAACATAAATCGAGAAAGTGAACCTTATACTGAATTTAGTTTCCATAAACAAGGTCAATTTCAGCTTTAGGAAAGTTAGAACAGTAAAAATTGGGCAAAATACCCTTTAGCAAGCCGAAAAGCTAGTTTCTGAGCCGCAAAGCCGAGCCTAGCCATCTGAACTGCATAAGCCGAAGAAGTTTCTGACTGCAAGAGCGACATGTGGCGCCATAAGGTGTGAACACGTGTTTTCCGGCGATCGTGTTTTTTTTTTTGGCCTTTAAAGATTCTATTTTTGTTTCATTCTCGAGAATGGTGTATAACTTCCAAATTTATTTCATTTTTGTGCTTGAAAGTTTTCTAAAAAATCTAGACTTTGATATTAAGGTTGACGTAATATTTTATTCTTCAATAACAACTTTTATATTTTATTGAGATGTACTCATTTATATATTAAATGTTTCCATATATTTTAGAACTTAAATGATTAACCGACATTTTGTAACAATAGTACTAGGCAAGCACACAACTTAAGTAGAAAAGAAAAGATTTGATGTGAAGTAAGGCAAAGGCGATGGATTTGTCTAAGGACTCCATGGATGAATGAGCTCGAATACCTTTGTTTTGCTATTATATAAAGAAAAACCCTTCTCATCTGCACGCCAAATGCAGTGGGAATAGTTGCATCGTTCTTCAAGCCAAATTCCCTTCTCTGGCCAAAAAAACTCGAACGAAAACTTCCCATAATTGCTGTTATAGTTGCGCCAAAACAATGTTGTCTGCAAAACATTCTCTTTCAATTCCTAACTTTATTTTTGTTTGAACGGATGAATATGCTTCCCTATATCTGAAAGTTATGTCAGATGGGCACAAATTCAATTGAAAAAATGAAAAAAAAAATTAGAACTATAAGAGCCTATATAATTACATAGCCATACGTTGTGCGTAATTCAACTAGTTGAGACCATATAAGAATCCATGAAGAGGTTAAGTATCATTCAACCTCTCCATGCCACATATTTATCAACAAAAAAATAAAAAATAAATAACCCCAACCTAAAAGAATTTGTAATTAAATCCTTGAAATTGAGATAAAAAATAAACATCCATCTAGATTCTTTTTTTTTGTATGTGGGATATTATACTTTTCAAATTTGAAATTGAGAATGTGGTGAAATAAAAATTTTAAAAAAAACTCTCAAATCTATAAATTTAGATATACATAAAACAATATGGTCTCGTTGAATATTTACCTAAATCGTTGTTTTTCGATTTGCAATGGGCCAGTAAAGGTACGTCTTGATAATTAAGAATCGTCACTTTCCATTGAGAATGTGGATATTGCATTGCAAAACAAGTGGAAACATTAGAAGTTGATGCAAAAGTAAACAACAAAATCATATTGAAATTATTCATAGTCTTCATTTTTTATCAACTTACAATTTGTCTGTGTTTCATTTGGATTGTTTTGAACCCCATATGCATATATATTAACAACTTTTAAAGATAGAATTTTATGTAAAAAGCTATTAAAAGAAAAACTAAAAAAAAAAAAAAAATGAAAGGATAGTTAGGAGGATTTATTTGATAGGTTAAACTTTATTTAGTAAGGAATTACCCACATCCCAAAACTTAGGTTACCCTTTTTTCTCTCTCCCAACGGCCAATCATATACTTTGCCTAACTCTATTGGGATGTCTCCTTCTCATGTTTCTTCATTTTAGTGCTTCAATTTTTTTAATAAAATGGAGACGTGTATATTCATTTTGAACTCTAGTATTTTATTTTTCGATAACAACTTGGATATTTCATTACCATACATGCACTATTTAGTTAAAAGTTTCGGTATAATTGAGAACTCAAACGTTTAACAAACTTGCTTTTATTAGATAAGTATTGTAGTAAGTACACAACTTCTAAAGAAACGAAAAAATATCATGTGGAGTGAAGGTTATGGTTCAGTCTAAGAACTCCATGAATGAATGAGATCGAATAACTTTGTTTTACTATTATAAAAAGCAAAACCCTTCTCATCAACATCCCAAATGCAGAGCCAACCGTTGTATTCTTCTTGAAGCCAAACTTCATTATCTGGCGAAAACATCTCGAACAAAGATGTGCAAGATTGCTACTAAACTTGGACCAAAACATTGTAGTCTACAAAAAAAACTCAACCTGGAATTTAAACTGTAATTGTAACGTTAAAAAAATAAAAAATAAATAATAAAGTTGCCTAAAAGGCTCGTGAAATCCTCTCGGAAAAAACACAGACCTCTCCTCCTTGTTTCTCTTAGTAGTTCCAGAGAGAAATCTTTGGCCAATTGGTACTCCATGTTCGAGATTTAACATTTTCCTCTCCTAATTCTTCTTCTTAAAACCCTAGTTCTTTCTCTTTTTCTCATTTTTTTTTTCTCTTTTCCTTGCATGTCTATCCACGCTCACTCAAAGTAGTTTGTAAGGGCAAAATTACCTTTTCCCGGTTGAGTTTGACCCAAATTTTCTATTTAATTATTCTTTTCTATGTTCTTTGAGGTGTCCCAAGTATTTTTTTTTCTTTTTCACCCGTTTGAAAATTACGCTCTAACCCTTAAAAAAAAAAAAAAAAAAAAACTCTAAGATCCTACCTAGGATAGGAGAAAATTAATTATTTTTAAGTAGGAGTTTGTAGTTGTTGGATGGGTTTACCAACTACCACCTTTGGATGATGAGTATGCTAGCACTCACTGTGCCAACTTGATAGAGAGAAATCGTTAAGGTTGCACGTTAACTTCAGATATCGGTTACCACTGCATAGGTTAAGCTAGCTATCTAAGACTATACACAACAAGAATAATACCCCGGGAGCCCAGTGTTAAGTTTGTGGTCTTTTTCTAGATCAAGGCTAAGATAAGAGCCTACCAATAAGTTAGTTTCATAATATATTTCTATATTCACCCCTTTTCCTTTTTTATGTTTAGGTCTCACAGGCGGTTGGTTGAGGTGGAAGAGGGTCTAAGAGCTGTACAGTCACGGAGGATGACTTGTTCCAGAACATAATTTCATTTATGTGGGTAGGCTCACTCACTCCTTCGCGTCGATGAGGATGACTTGTTCCAGAACATAATTTCATTTATGTGGGTAGGCTCACTCACTCCTTCGCGTCGATGTCGTGATGATGGGTGTCGAGTTGTCATTGAGCTACAACGACGAGTGTGCCTTTAAATCCCGTTGAGTCGGTGTTGTACAACAAGTGCGGGAAAACATTGAGTAGCTACGAAAGGAGCTCTCAGAGATTC
>NW_019272216.1:81432-90742 GCF_002738345.1 Cucurbita maxima
AGGATGACTTGTTCCAGAACATAATTTCATTTATGTGGGTAGGCTCACTCACTCCTTCGCGTCGATGCCGTGATGATGGGTGTCGAGTTGTCATTGAGCTACAACGACGAGTGTGCCTTTAAATCCCGTTGAGTCGGTGTTGTACAACAAGTGCGGGAAAACATTGAGTAGCTACGAAAGGAGCTCTCAGAGATTCCCTTAAAGGACGGTGAATGCGTCAATGATTTTTTAATGCGGATCACGGGGCTCGCCAACAACATCACCACTCTTGGTGGCAGCAGCGAGACAGAAATTGTGAAGAAGATGCTGCAGGTCCGCCAACAACATCACCACTCTTGGTGGCAGCAGCGAGACAGAAATTGTGAAGAAGATGCTGCAGGTCATCCCCCTCAGGTCGTCATCGACAGGAGGTTCATCTTCGGCTATTTATATGGATTTGCATCAAGAAGGGACGCAAACTTCTGACTAAGTCAGTACCCTCAGAGATTCGCTTTAAGGTCGAGCTTGCTGCGAAAGGAGCTCTCGAAGATCCGCTTTAAGGACGGTGAATCCGTCGATGATTTTTTAATGCGGATCACGGGGCTTGCCAACAATATCACCACTCTTGGTGGCAGCAGCGAGACAGAAATTGTGAAGAAGATGCTGCAGGTCGTCCCCCTCAGGTCGTCATCGACAGGAGGTTCATCTTCGGCTATTTATATGGATTTGCATCAAGAAGGGACGCAAACTTCTGACTGAGTCAGTACCCTCAGAGATTCGCTTTAAGGTCGAGCTTGCTGCGAAAGGAGCTCTCGGAGATCCGCTTTAAGGACGGTGAATCCGTCGATGATTTTTTAATGCGGATCACGGGGCTTGCCAACAATATCACCACTCTTGGTGGCAGCAGCGAGACAGAAATTGTGAAGAAGATGCTGCAGGTCGTCCCCCTCAGGTCGTCCCCGATCATCGACAGGAGGTTCATCTTCGGCTATTTATATGGATGTGCATAAAGAAGGGACGCAAACTTCTGACTGAGTCAGTACCATCCTGCAGGCATTTTCGAGTGGATGCATACACACACACTTCGGTCGATCAACCCTTTACCTCGTTGTAGGGCCTTTAAATCTCGTCGAGTCGGTGTTGTACAGCGAGTGCGAGAAAACATTGAGTAGCTGCGAAAGGAGCTCTCAGAGATTTGCTTTAAGGTCGGTCTCGCTGCGAAAGGAGCTCTCGGAGATCCTCTTTAAGGACGATGAATTTGTCAA
This sequence comes from Cucurbita maxima, assembly GCF_002738345.1. Taxonomy (NCBI): domain Eukaryota; kingdom Viridiplantae; phylum Streptophyta; class Magnoliopsida; order Cucurbitales; family Cucurbitaceae; genus Cucurbita; species Cucurbita maxima. The sequence continues at coordinate 82,677 of NW_019272216.1, forward strand.
TGATTTTTTAATGTGGATCACGGGGCTCGCCAACAACATCACCACTCTTGGTGGCAGCATCAGCAAGACAGAAATTGTGAAGAAGATGTTGTAGGTCGTCCCCGATCATCGACAAGAGGTTCATCTTTGGCTATTTATATGGATGTGCATAAAGAAGGGACGCAAACTTTTGACTGAGTCAGTACCATCCTGCAGGCATTTTCGAGTGGATGCATACACACACACTTCGGTCGATCAACCCTTTACCTCGTTGTAGGGCCTTTAAATCCCGTCGAGTCGGTGTTGTACAGCGAGTGCTGGAAAACATTGAGTAGCTGCGAAAGGAGCTCTCAGAGATTTGCTTTAAGGTCGGTCTCGCTGCGAAAGGAGCTCTCGGAGATCCGCTTTAAGGACGGTGAATTTGTCAATGATTTTTTAATGTGGATCACGGGGCTCGCCAACAACATCACCACTCTTGATGGCAGCATCAGCAAGACAGAAATTGTGAAGAAGATGTTGTAGGTCGTCCCCGATCATCGACAAGAGGTTCATCTTTGGCTATTTATATGGATGTGCATAAAGAAGGGACGCAAACTTTTGACTGAGTCAGTACCATCCTGCAGGCATTTTCGAGTGGATGCATACACACACACTTCGGTCGATCAACCCTTTATCTTGTTTACTATGTAAGAATAACTCACCAGAATCAGCCTCCAGTTTACCTCCTGAAATAAGGGCGGGAATAGAGGTGAGGGAGTGAGAGTGAAATCTAGTTCGTGAAGTACAGCATCCTCCAGTTTACCGCCTGAAATAAGGGAGGGAATAGAGGTGAGGGAGTGAAATTTGGTTCGTGAAGTAGTGATTGAGTTTACCGAGTGAAAGAGAAAGAATAAGGAACAATCACTGAAGGTAATAAAGGGAAAGGAGAAGAGAAAGAATGAAGGCAATAGTGGGTCGGTCAGGAGTGAAAGCAAGCCAGTTCCGTAAACTCTCTCTCTCTCATGAATCTTTCGTCTTTCCTCTCCCTTCCAGTCGAGCACTTCGTTCCTCTCCTGTCAGCTAACTCCTGAATTTCTTCTTTTACTGTAAATAAAGGTTAGCTTTACCTCTTGTCTTGCTTGAGTCTTTCAAACACTGTCATCTAACTTCTTCATTTCTTCTTGTTTTGTCTCCCTATCACTGTAAATGAATAGAATATCTTATTCGGATTCTTTCTCGTCAGGTTCAGGGGAAGGTTTTCTCTTGAGTCTTTTCTCTCCTTTCCTATATTATTGATGGATAGGTTGGCTGCACTTCTTTTCAGGTAAGAAGAGTTCCTTTTGATTCAATTGCAAGAAAACAACCTCTTTTTAGAGTTTGATACGAAGACTAAGCTAAACGTCTATTTATACATATGGATTCCTCAAAAATTTAAAAAGAGACTATCATCATATATGACGAAGCATCACCATCACTCTGTCTATAGGCTGTTGGATGCCCTTCTTCCTGGCAACAAGATCAGATCAAGAATAGCCAACTAGGAAAGCAAAGTCAGACTAGTGCAACACCCAAGGCACCAAGACTGCTTATTCCGCTAAAATAGTAAAGAGACAAGACTTCTTATGCCGGAAAAGAAAGTCAAGTGCTAACGTGCAGCTCCCATTCCTACACCAAGAGAAAGCCTAAGAGAAGACTATGCTACCAGTCCTAGTTGGCACCGAAGCCAAGGGAAATTGAACATGAGGAATGAAAGAAGAACTTAGTCGTATTCAATGCGGGAAGACCCAGCCTCCCAGATCCGCATCAGCGAGTGGTGTGATGACAACCAACTTGACTGAAAATAATGATTTGAATGTAATTGCCTCGGGAAAAGAGAGAACAAGCGGAACAGCATTATCTATTATATGAGAGGACGGCTGCCACTTCCGTATTACCATTTATTTAGACAATCCCCGATTCTTACTAGACAAGATAGGGGTCAAGAGATTCTGATTAGTGTCAAATAGCCCTAGCCTCATTCACTCCTGGTGAAATAGCAGCTACGCCCCTTGGTTCTGAGCGTTTGAACGATTCCCATACTCTTTAGCTCTTTATGTATGGCAGCTAGTCTAGATCGATTCCTAATAGGATTGGAAAATCTTTCTTTGTTAAGACATAGAAGAGATTGGAAATTCTAGAGAAAAGCAAGGTTTGTAACCCCCTAACCCAGACCAAGATGGAGGAAATGGAGGGGAGATCAATGAAGCTAGGTGGAGAGAAGCATAGGTCGGAACAATTACTCGTTTGAATCAAGTTATTAGTACATTGACAGACCGGATGGAGCGAATTGAAATAGCCTTAGGTAATCTTCAAGGGAGAGAAGCACTCTTTAATGAACTAGTTGAAAATGAAGAAGATGACAATGTCATCCTTTTAGCGGGACATAGTCCTAGGGGAGGGAGAGATGTCGGTCGAGGGAGAGGAAGAGTCAGAAGAAGGGGTAGAGAAATTTTAGTACCAAAAAGAATTTAGAGTACCAGTATGAGAGAGAAAAAGAAAAAGGAGTCGGGGGAGTAAAGCTAAAAATTCCAACTTTCTATGGGAAATCTGATCCAGAGGAGTATTTGCAATATGAGAGCAAAATTGAGCATGTCTTCGATTGCAACAATTTCAGTGAAGAAAGAAAGTTGAAGCTTGTTGTGACTGAATTTTGTGATTATGCTATTATATGGTGGACATCTTTAAAATCAGAGTGGAGGAGAAATTATGAAGAACCAATTGAAACGTAGGATGAATTGAAGACATTAATGAGAAAAAGGTACATTTCTAAGCATTATTCTCGAGTACTCAAGCAAAAACTCTATACTTTACAACATGGATCCAAAAGTGTTGAAGAATATTATAAAGAAATGGAGACCCTTATGAATAGAGCATGTATTGATGAAGATGAGGAAGATATAGTGGCTAGATTTCTTGGTGGGTTAAACCGACAACTTGCTCATCAAGTGGATAGGCAAGTGTACTTTGATATGCAAGAATTGTTACACCTTGCTGTCAAAATCGAAGGGCAACTAGCTTGGGAGAAGGAGAACTCCAAGAGGTATGGTNTATTAAAGAATTATATCGAGATGACCACGACTTTGGAATTATTTATGCATCTTGTCTTACAAAAACAGTTGTAGATGATTATTATGTGTTTCATGAATTCTTATTTAAGAAAAGTAAGGTTTGTATTCCTAAATGCTCTATCCAAGATTTGCTTGTTAAAGAAGCACATGGTGGTGGCTTAATGAAACATTTTGGGATTAATAAAACTTATAATATGTTGCATGAACACTTCTTTTGGCCGAAAATGAAGCATGATGTTCATAAATTTTGTAGTCGATGCTTTAAATGCAAAGAAGCTAAATCTAGGTCACAACCAAATGGNAACCAGAAGACTTCTTAAAACACAAGTTACAGAGAATGATGTTGATGATCAAAGAGACAACCTATTTTACACAAGTTGTTTAGTTAAGGGGACTCCTTGTAGTCTTGTAATTGATAGTGGAAGTTGCACCAATGTCGTAAGTACAATGCTGATTAAAAGGTTGCTAATTCCAACCCAACACCATCCTAAACCTTACNCATTTTATTGCATGTAACAAGACGAACGATGTAAAACATGTTGCTGACTTATTTTTTTAGGGAAGTAGTTAGTGATAGGGATGCTAAATTTCTAAGTCAATTTTGGAAAGTATTGTGGGGTAAATTGGGTATCAAATTGTTGTTTTCAACTACATGTCATCCTCAAACGGATGGACAAACTGAGGTGGTTAATAGAACATTAGGAGCATTGCTTAGGGCTANGAGGATTATGTATGATGACTATTTAAATAGGTATTCTTTTGTAAAAGATGGTAGAAAAACCACTCTTTTGCCTTTGAGTTCTACAAATGTATTTGTTGATCAATTAAAGTTGGAGAAAAAAAGAAAGAGTTTGAGGAAAAAGAGTTGAGTGAAAAAATAGAGAAAAAAGTCAACGAGAAAACCATAGTGAAAAAAAAATAAAATTGTAGAAAAAGGAAAGAATGTGAGTTGTTTGGCTAGAGTTGGAGAGGTTAGAAGGGCAATGTTCTCACAAAAAACCATCTTTGTACTTGTATACAAGGAAGGATGTTTGGTCTCTAACGATAATAATTTGTCTTTGCCTAGTATGTTTCAATCTCTTTTGCAGGAATTTGATGACGTACTCCAAGATGAAGTCCTTAAAGGACTACCTCCAATTAGTGGTATTGAACATAAAATAGACTTCATTCTAGCGGCGATAATTCCAAATAAGCCAGCTTATAGAGCCAACCCAACTGAGACTAAAGAAATTTGAAGACAAGTAGAGGAGCTTANGGGATGAATGTTTCCATTTGTAGAGTTTGCATATAATAGAAAATTCATAGTACAACTCATTGTTCTCTTTTTGAAGTTGTTTATGAATTTAATCCACTTACACCTCTTGATTTGCTTCCTATTCCTTCTAATATGTTTGTGAGTGATGCAGCCACAAGTAAGGCAGACTTGATCAAAACATTGCACAAGAAGGTGAATGAGAGAATTGAGACCCAAAATTTCAAAGTTGCTTCAAGGATTAACAAAGGACGAAAGGAAATCATTTTTAAACCTAGTGACTGGGTTTGGATACATTTTCGCAAGGAGCGATTCTCATCTTAACGGAAGACAAAGTTACATCCAAGAGAGGATGGCCCTTATCAAGTCCTTGAAATAATTAATAACAATGCATATAAAATTGATCTTCCCGGAGACTTTTCAATACATTCTACTTTTAATGTTGTTGACTTAAGTTCTTTTGATGTAGGTGATGATTTTTAAGTACATTCTACTTTCAATGTTGTTGACTTAAGTTGTTTTGATGTAGGTGATGATTTTTCTGATTCGAGGACGAATCCTTTTGAAGAGGGGGAAGATATAAGAATCATGGTGTTCCAAATGTTCCAACTGAACCTATTACACGATCCAAGGCGAAGAAGATTCAACAAACATTCATTCTTCACCTACAAAATTGGTTCTTCATCTACAAAATTGGATCGGTTCGGTTCAACCATCATTTGTAGAATTAGAAGCGGATACAATTGACGAAGGACAATTGAATATTTTCACGGTTGAAGTTGGAAAACATTAAAAAAATGTCAACAACAAGGCAAAGATTGAACGTCGTTCGTCTCTTTGGGACATCCTACGAATAGGCATAATTTTGAACGACGTTCTAATTTCTTAGGATTTTGCACCAACACATGTGCTGGGCATCCCCAAATTCTAAAGTGACGTAAACTACCTTTACTGCATAACTCATAAGGTGTTTCTGAAACACTCTTAGAAGGAACCATGTTCAAAATGTATGCACCAGTCTCCACTGCATATCCCCAAAACGAATCAGGTAATTGAGCGAAACTCATCATAGACCGAACCATGCCTAACAGAGTTCTATTTCTCCTTTATGATACACCGTTCTGTTGAGGCATACTAGGGGCTGAGAGTTGAGACGTTATTCCATATTCTATCATATAGTTCTGGAATCTTAAGTCCATATACTATCCACCTCGATTTGATCGAAGTGTTTAATAGTTTTTCCTAATAGATACTCAACCTCAGTCTTATACTCTCTAAACTTTTCAAGAGCTTCCGACTTGTGATGCATTAGGTAAAGATAGTCATACCTTAAATAATCATCAATAAAACTGATGAAATATTCATACCCTCCTCGTGCTTTGACATTCATTGGACCACAGAGATCTGTATGTATGAGTTCTAAGGTTTCTTTGACTCTATAACCTTTTTTTCGGAAAAAGATCGTTTAGTCATTTTACCCTCAAGACAGGACTCACATGGAGGTAAAGAGTTGTCTTCTAACTCATTTAGAAGTCCTCTTTTAACCAATCTCCCAATCCTTTTGAGATTAATGTGGCGTAGTCTTAAGTGCCAAAGATAGGTATTAGGAGAAATCTTTTTGTCGTTTATTTTGAGTTTCAGCTGTTTTAAACATCTCGATATTTAAAATACTTTTGTTTCACTCGGATTTAACATATATAAGTTTTTTTCTAGTTTTGCAGAACAAATATGAATGCCTCTTTTGAAAATGAACACTTCATTGATTTCAAAAGATACTTTATACAATTGTTCTAATAAACAAGAGATAGATATTAGATTTCTTTTCATTCAGGAACAAAAAGTACATTATTTAATATAATGAATCTATCTTCGAAAAAAACTTTAAATTTTCTACTAATCTTGCCGAGACAACTTCTCCTGTTCCAACCTTAAGTATTATCTCATCTTCCGCAAGCATTCTCCCGGAACTAGTTTCCTGAAAAAAAGAACAAATATGATTAGTGGCCTCTGAATCCAGTATCCAGGTTGAGTTATCATACTCTACTAAACATATTTCTACTACTAGTAAATCATACTTACCTTGTTGTGCCTTTTCGGCTTTCTTCTTTACAAGGTGTTTTGGGCAGTGACTTTTCTCATGCCCATTTTCAGAATACTGTTAACAAAATATAGAAGAAAAATAAAAGAAGAAAATGAAAGAAAAAGGAGATATTGTAAAGCCAAACGGTTAACAAAAAAGAATAGAATAGAATAGAAAAAGAAAAGAAAGAAATACCATAAGAAAATTTAGGCGAAGATGTGGGAGAAAAAATTGATTAAAAGAAAAATGAGAAATTTAATGAATTAAAATAAATACGGTTAATTTTTAAAATACATAGATGAAATTTAATAGAGTAAATGGTGAACATAAATAAAATTAATAAAAAGGGAAGTAGATGAAAAAGAGAAAATTTAATAGAGAAAAAATTAAGGATTTTGTGAACATTAAAAGACAAAACCGAAGAAATATCATGTCAAGAAACTCCATCAAATTCTTTCTAGTAATAATATCTTCCCTAAAACAGTAATAATAGAAAATAACATATTTAATGAAAATGGAAATATATATATATATAACCCTCCAAGACTCCGCTCATAGAGTCTCTAATGCTCACATGAAGTCTAACACATGGAGAATTGTAAAATTTAGAGAATTGAAATTGAAATTGATATCATGGTTTATATAGGTTAACTTGAATATAAATCACAAAAGCAAACTTTCTCAATGATAAATATGTGACACCAGCCTAAGCTAATCAGGTAAGTGACCTTACTATCGGCATGGTTATATTTGATGTTGACACGTGCCCTATGGTTCTGCACGTGTCATATATATTGATATGTGTGAATTTTTTATTAATCGACATGCTTATGATATGGTATTCATATGCTATAATATGTGAATTGTATGTTAATACTTATGGTACGATGTGTTCAATGATATGTTTGAGATAGGATGCGAAAAGGATGCATTGAACGTAATGTAATGATAGAAGCAAGATATGTTGATGAAACGTTAAGGTTAGGTTACGTATAGAAGTGCTATGGATATGAGAGATTGATAAAAACGATATGGTCACAATGATTGATAAAAGTATATGGTTAGGTTATGGGTAGAAAGAGATTATGATAGATTGATAGAATGATAGCGTTAGGATACGTTTCTGTAACGATATGACTAAGGTATGTTCATTAAACGATATCACTATGATAGGTATAAGATTGTTAAGGCTGTGATAAATTAGGTTACGATATGACCATGAAGTGTTTACAATACGATATGATTATGATACAACACCTGAATGACAGATATATATATATATACACACACATTGTGATATGATATGAAAATGATATGAAATATGTTATGGTACGAGACAAGTAATAAATGACATGTTTATGATATGATATATTGTGATGGTATATGTTATGGTATGATAGGTATGAAATGTTACATCTTTCCATGTAAAGTTATGTGATGGATTATGTGATGATTATCCATGTATGTGTGATACATACATGAAATATGTTATGGAGGGAAGGAGAAAGGAAATGAAATAAATGTTATCTTATGAATAAAAATCATGGGACCTCGTGCATGTATGTATGTCATGTGTATCGGGATACTTCCCCATTATGTTATGTTAGTACGGATGCATACCTTCGATATTTATGTTCGACATGTTATCATGAAGACCTTTTCTTTTATG
>NW_019272217.1:0-87923 GCF_002738345.1 Cucurbita maxima
TTGGTTCCTTTGCTTACATCGCAACGTTGTCATCCGTAAATGGATATCTTACCTTTACTTTAAAATAAGAGTAGCATGTGGTTTGAGTACTTTAATAAATACTCAGTAAGTAATCTCACTGTTACGGATGGAATATGAATCATGTGTAATATAGTGGGACATATCCTTTTATAAATACATTGTGGCATGGGCTTAGGCTTCGCTTTTCTGTCCGAGCAGAGTTGAATACGTTGTACTTCCCTAAACACACGACCCATGAATGTGCACATTGACCACAAGGTCGGTTGGTATAAGAGTACTTTGTGGGTCTGCCTCGTCGAGCTTGTGCACACTCACATTACCAAATACCATGAAGGGAAAAGACCCGCATATATCATATGGAACATAAATATTGTAAGGTACGTGTCTATACTAATCATAATGGGGAAGTATCCCGATGCACCTCCCATATAAAATGCATGAGATCGCTAATATTAAAACACGACAGAACGTTCCTATGAGACATACATACTTGATTCTTGTCATATTGTCCGTGATTAACAATACATGGTTTTTCTAATGTTTCATAGGCATAAGGTGTACTAAACATAATATAGAAGTATCTCGATGCACGTGGTATACAAAATGCATGAGGTCCCACAACATTAAAGCATGACATATATTCATGGCGCTAGGATGCTAGTCATACCTCCGGTCTATTCCTAGCACAGTGTTCCTATGAGATATAAATACTTGATTCATTTCATATTTTTAATAATTAACAATACATGATTTTTTAATGTCTCATAGTCCTAGAATAGTGTATATGATATCATAGTGTAACTTGTATGCAACATATCGTATATCATATCATATACATAACATAGTATATGTCATACAACCATAAAACACGACATGTGCAGGGGCCACAGGTAGAGATGTCCATTCCCTATCATGATCCTCACCATCTATTTCATTCTCCATTTCCATGAATTTCTCTATTTATTTGTGTGGAGATCAGGGTAAGGGATTCATCTCAAGGAAGTGGCAGGGATCGGATTCCCCATGGAGAATTTTAGTGGGTTTTAAATCCAAGAGTCAGTCTTAGAGTGTTGAAGATGAAAGGCCAAGAATCTTTATATGAAAATGACTTTTTATGGGTTAGGAAACAATGGCATTCTTATGTTGTCTATATTTACTTTTAGAAGACCTTGTAAATACATTTGTTATTAAAATTAAAATGGTAAAGTAGAGCAGAGAGAAAAAAAAAAAAGAAAAGAAATAGAGAAGCAAGAAGGTTTTTTAAGACAAACAGAGTGTTCTTTGTCTTCTTCTATCGTTAGTATGTGTGAGACTTATTTCACAAATTTATTAGTTTTTTTTAACAAATTTGTATCGAGCCAATGGCGAATGTGACGGGTCAAATGCCGCTACCGCGACTAATGAAGAAAAACTACGAGAATTGGAGCATTCATATGAAAGCTTTTTCGGTTCCCAAGATGCATGGGAGGTGGTCGAAGAAGGGTTAGAAGAACCAAAAGATACCACGGATTATACAACAGCACAAAACAAGGCGTTAAAAGAGGTGCGATCAAGGGATGAGGAGGCACTATACATGTAGTTCCGAGTCGTTGACGTGTCGGGCTTTGAGAAGCTTGCCGAAAATTTTTCTCTCCTGAGAGTCGCAATACTAAATCTAGCTTTCAAAGTCAGTTCATTTACCTCCTTCTTGTTTCCGAAAGGACTCTCAGAAATCCTCGAATTTCATCCTTCGTAGAAGAACGTATCGAACGGCCAAAATAAGTTCATTTACCTCCTTCTTGTTCCTAAAAGGACCCTACAAAATCCTCAAATTTCATCCTTCATAGAAGAACATATCGAACGGCCAAAATAAGTTCATTTACCTCCTTCTTGTTCCTAAAAGGACCCTCAGAAATCCTCGAATTTCATCCTTCGTGGAAGAACATATCGAACGACTAAAGAAAAATTAGAACATATCGAACGACTAAAGAAAAATTGTGAATGTGAAACGTTACCTCGCTGATATTATCGGTTTACAGTTCGTAGTGTTGTAACCCTGTATCATGAAAAGATATTATTAAGAATTAATAAAATTTGGCTTATGTAATTTGTCGAACCTACAACCTTCACGTTATTAACACAACAATCTAATCAACTGAGATAATTGGGCATAAGTAATGCACATTATAGATCGTTAGCTCCTAATCCAGTCATGAAAAGATATAATTAAAAATAAATGAAATTAGCCCATGCAGGTTTGTAGTTTAGGTTACATAATTTTATGCATAATAAACTTAAAACTTTAGGTAGTTATCTTTTAAAGTTTGTAGTGCTTTAACCCCGTATCATTAAAGATATCATTGAAAATTAATGAAATTAGCCCATCCAAGTTGCAAACGTGCTACCTTCGCACTTAATTAGCGCGACGTTCTAACAAACTGAACTAATGGGCCAAAGGTTTTATGCAACTTGCAGATCAATAGCTTCTAATCTAGCCAATCACTTCATTTTAAAACATTATATTTAAAGTTCGTAGTGTTGTACTCCCGTATCATGAAAAGATATTATTAAGAGAATTAATGGTACTGTCCCATGGTAAAAGGGAGGTCCATCACTTCATTTTATAAACCCACTTGAAATTTTTAAAGTCATTCAAAGAATACATTTTTTTACGGCTCTAGGTTAATATTTTGGTTAATCCGGCTTGGGTTTGATACGTTCGGACACTTTCTTCTTTCAATTTTTCAGAAGCTTAAATTAGTATGACTACCTTTTGGCTAGTTAAATTTTTAGAATCGAGTTTAAATTATTAATGCACAGGTAGGTTTAGTTAGTTTATATACTTATGAGTAAGTTTAAATTACTTTATGAAAAAGTAGGTAAGTTAATTTCCATAGTAGAATTTTAATTTATGGTTGTTGGACTTCTTAGGAAAAATTAAAATTTAGAGGCCAGCATTAAGCTAACNTCTATGGGTTTGCCTCATCGAGCTTGTGCACACTCACACTACCAAATACCATGAAGGGAAAAGACCAGCATAATATCATAAGGAACATAAATATTATAAGGTATGTGTTTGTACTAATCATAATGGGAAAGTATCTCGATGCACCTCCCATATAAAATGCATGAGATCCCTAACATTAAAACACAACATAACGTTCCTATGAGACATACATACTTGATTCTTGTCATATTGTTCATGATTAACAATACATGGTTTTTCTAATGTTTCATAGGCATAGGGTGTACGAAACATAATATAGAAGTATCTTGATGCACGTGGTATACAAAATGCATGAGGTCCCATAACATCAAAGCATGACATATATTCATGGTGCTAGTCATACCTCAAATCTATTCGTAGCATAGTGTTCCTATAAGATATAAATACTTGATTCATTTCATATTTTTAATAATTAACAATACATGATTTTCTAATGTCTCATAGTCCTAGAATAGTGTATATGATATCATAGCGTAAATTGTATGCAACATATCGTATATCATATCATCTACATAACATAGTATATGTCATACAATTATAAAACACGATATGTGCAACGGCCACAGGTAGCGATGTCCATTCCCCGTCATCATCCCCACCATCTACTTCATTCTCCATTTCCATGAAATTCTCTATTTATTTGTGTGCGGATCAAGGTAGGGGATTCATGGAAAGGAAGTGGTAGGGATCTGATTCCCCATGGATAATTTTAGTGGTATTTAAATTCAAGAGTCAGTATTGGAGGGTAAGGCCGAGTTTTGAAGATGAAAAGCAAAGAATCTTTATAGGAATAATGACTTTTTAAGGGTTAGGAACAGTGGCATTGTTATGTCTATATTTAGTTTTAGAAAACCTTATAAATACAATTGTTATTACTATCGTGGTAAAGTAAAGTAGAGTAAAAAAAGAAAAGGAACAGAGAAGAAATAAAAGGTTTTTTCATAGTGTTCTTTGTCTCCTTCTAACGTTAGTGTGTGTGAAACTTATTTAACAAATTTATGAGTTTTCATTAACAAAATTATATCAAGCCAATGGCGAATGTGGGTCAAATTCCGCTACCGCGACTAGTGAAGACAAACTACGGGAATTGAAGCATTCATATGAAAGCTTTTCTTGGTTCTCAAGATGCATGGGAGGTGGTCGAAGAAGGGTTAGAAGAACAAAAAGATACCATGAGTTATACAGCGGCACAAAACAAGACGTTAAAAGAGGTGCGATCAAAAGATAAGGCGACACTATACATGTTGTTCCGAGCCGTCGACGAGTCGGGCTTTGAGAAGCTTGCCAATGCAACTACTTCAAAAGAAGCGTCAGAAACTTTAGGAAAAGTGTTCAAAGGAATCGATCAAGTCCAACAAGTGCGTCTCCAAACTCTTTGTGGCAAGTTGGAGAGCATGAGATGAAGGAGTCAGAAAGTGTATCTGACTACATCACGCATGTACAAACTCTGGTTAACCAACTCAACCGAAATGGAGAAATGTTAGCTGAGACTCGAGTTTTGGAGAAGATTTTAAGGTCATTAACCAACAATTTTGAGAATGTTGTATGCGCGATAGAAGAGTTAAAGGACCTAGCAACATTCACAGTCGACGAGCTAGCCGGTTTTCTCGAGGAACACGAGCAATGTAAGAAGAAGAAGGAGGAAACACTTGATCAATCACTTCAAACCAAGGCGTCAATCAAAGATTAAAAGGTACTCTACTCTCAAAATTTTGAACGTAGAGGTTTTGACAATGAAAGTAGTAAAAATGGTCATGGTGCTCAAGGAAGTAGTCATGAAGGATAATATAAGAAGGGACAGCCGAGCCAAGCAAATTGGCATGGATGAGGACGCAATCGAGGAAGAGGCGGCCGATTAATTTACTCCAACATTCAGTGCTACAAATTTCACAAATATGCACTATGCAAATTATTATAACTCCGACAAATGTTACAATTGTGGTAGAGGGGCATTTTGTAAAAGATTGTTGAGCCGATAAAAAGGTGGAAGAAACAATCAACCTAGTCTTGGTGACGCAACAAACGAAGGTCTTAGGTCTTTTCTTGATGGCTCAAAATGAAGATCTGAAAGCGTAAGAACACGGCGGAGAAAAAGACGATGGCGGTAGATGTGAGGCGGTGAAAACCGTTGGAAACGAGGGGATACACAACGAATTCGGCAAAATCGCAATATTGGAGATGAGAGAATCGAAGAAGGAATCTGGATTGAACACGCAATCGGCGAACGAGCCAAAGAAACTTCCAGATCATCAGAAGGAGAATAAAGATTTAGAGCAACAACCAAAATCTGCCGTGGATAAATCTATGAAGAAGTCTTAGTTGCAGACATTGAAATTCCTGAACGAGCGCATTTTGAAGGAGAAAGTAGAGATTGAAAAAGAAAAGAAAGCTTTTAGAATTTGAGATTGAAAGCTTAGAGAAGGAAGGGCTGAGCTGAGTGAGAGTTCTTTCTATCTCAAACAGGAGAAGAAAGAGAATGGGAAAGTAATTTCTAAGCTTGTGAAAAGAATTGAAGAAGTATGGAGAAAGAGAGGAATGCTACTGATAAGTCATGGGTTCAAAACCAAGGTGCATGCTGGAAAGTGAAATTCTTTACATTGAAGCGTGGCACCATACGGATCGAGTTGAACATCCTTCTAGTCAAACTTGGTTAGACGTGGGCGTGGGTCGGAAGAGCTATCGCGTGTCGAATATCGAGTGGAGCCGAGTCACTTTACAACAAGCCTGACGCGTTATTCCACCTAATCGTCAATACGTGTCCCTCAGGCTGTCTGACATGCTTTCCCTCCCGCAAGTTGACACATGACACGCTTTCCCTCCCGCAAGATGAAACGTGGCCGCTTTCCCTCCCGCAAGTTGACACGTGACACGCTTTCCCTCCCGCAAGTTGACACGTGACACGCTTTCCCTCCCGCAAGTTGACACGTGGCCGCTTTCCCTCCCGCAAGTTGACACGTGGCTTGCTATCTATCTGACGTGCTTTCCATCCCACAAGTTAACACGTGGAAAATTTTCTCTCTTGACAATGCGCCTGATGCGTTATTCCACCCAATCGTCAATACGTGTCTCTCAGGCTGTCTGACACGCTTTCCCTCCCGCAAGTTGACACGTGGCTTGCCGGCTGTCTGACGCGCTTTCCTTCCCACAAGTTGACACATGGCTTGTCGAAAAATTTTCTCTCATGAGAGTTGCAATACTGAATCTGGCCTTCAAAGTGAGTTCATTAACCTCCTTGTTCGTGAAAAGACTCTGAGAAATCCAAGAATTTCATCTTTCTTAAAAGAACATATCGAACGGCCAAAATAAGTTCATTTACCTCCTTCTTGTTCCTGAAAGAACTCTCAGAAATCCTCGAATTTCATCCTTCATTGAAGAACATATTGAACGACTCAGATCTAAAGAAAATTTTTGAATGACCGTATCATCGGTTTAAAGTTCGTAATGTTGTAACCCCATACCATGAAAAGATATTAAGAATTAATAAAACTTGGCCTATGTAATTGTCGAACCTACGACCTTCACGTTTTTAACACTACAAACTTACAACTGAGCTAATTGGGCATAAATTTTATGCACATTATAGATCATTAGCTCCTAATCCAGCCAATTGAGTTTCGTTTACATAACTTTATGCATAATAAACTTAAAAAAGTTATTATCTTCTAAAGTTCATAGTGTTTTAACTCGTATCATGAAAATATATAATTAAAAATGAGGGAAATTGGCCCATGCAGTCGAATCTGCGACCTTCACGTTATTAGCACATAGCTCTAACCAACTCAACTAACAGGCCATAGATTTTCTCGCCTGACAATGCGCCTGACGCGTTATTCCACCCAATCGTCAATACGTGTCCCTCAGGCTGTCTGATACGCTTTCCCTCCAACAAGTTGAAACATGGCTTGCCAGCTGTCTCAGGCGCTTTCCTTCCCACAAGTTGACACGTGGCTTGACGAAAACTTTTCTCTCGTGAGAGTCGAAATACTGAATCTGGCCTTCAAAGTGAGTTCATTTACCTCCTTGTTCGTGAAAAGACTCTAAGAAATCCTCGAATTTCATCTTTCGTAAAAGAACATATCGAACGGCCAAAACTAGTTCATTTACCAACTTCTTGCTCCTGAAATGACTCTCAGAAATCCTCTAAAGAAAAATTGTGAACGGCCGTATCATCAGTTTAAAGTTCGTATTGTTGTAACCCCGTATCATGTAAAGATATTACTAAAAATTAATAAAACTTGGCCTATGTAATTGTTGAACCTACGGCCTCCACATAGATTTTATGCACATTATAGATCGTTAGCTTCTAATCCAACCAATCGAGTTTCATTTACATAACTTTATGCATAATAAACTTAAAAAAGTCATTATCTTCTAAAGTCCGTAGTGTTTTAACTCGTATAATGAAAAGATATAAATAAAAATGAGGGAAATTGGCCCCATGCAGGTGTCGAACCTGCAACCTTTGCATTATTTGCACAACGCTCTAACCAATTGAGCTAATAAGCCATAGATTTTCTTGCTTGACAATGCGCCTGACTTGTTATTCCACCCAATCGTCAATACGTGTCCCTCAGGCTATCTGACACGCTTTCCCTCCCGCAATACAAAAACAAAAGCTTGGACGAATTAGTTAATTTCTTTGGTTCAAAGATTTTTGGTTAAACTAAACTTGAATCCTTGGGTTGAGGACTAGGGTTGCCTAATCAATTTGGTATAGAGAGGTTGCATGGCCTACTCTAGAATTGATTTGATCTCTTGTTTATTCATTTATTCTATTGTTCTTATTTTCTTCAAATCTATCCATTTATTTTATTGCGGCCATTTCCATCATTTTCATTATCTTTTGACCTTGTTCTTATTATCTTTTTGAAGATCATATTTTGACCTTGAAAAAAAAAAACAAAAAAGAAATCCTTATCATATTTGTTCATAATAATTTGTCCTTAGCATTGATTTTAGATCATTTATATCTTTATTTCAAAATCAAAAAAACTTTTATTCACATTCTTTTTTATTCTATCTAAATCTAGAACATTTGTGTTTGATATTAGTGAGCTGTGTATGTGAGATCCTAAACATATTTAACTATTGTTTGTATAATCATGAACTTTTGTTAGTCGTAATTGTCCTAACAATTGAGTCATGATCATAAAGAATGGACAAATTGTCACACATAGTGAGAAAAGTGATCAAGATAAGTTAGTTGAAGAAGCAATCCAAGAGAACGAGGTGGAATTGAAAGCTTAAAAATAGTGAAAAGAATAATGAAATTGAAAAAAAAATGAAAGAGAGTAAGTTGTTTGGCTAGAGTTGGAGAGGTTAGAATCGCAATGTTTTCCCAAAAACCATCTTTATACTTATGTACAAGTAAGAATGTTTGTCTCTGACAATAACAATTTTTATTTGCCTTATATGTTTCAATCTCTTTTAGAAGAATTTGAGAATGTGTTCCAAGATGAAGTATCTAAAGGACTACCTCTCATGAGAGATATTGAACATAAAATAGATTTCATTTCGGGTGCAGTCATTCCCAATTGAGAAGGGCTATATACGAGAGAGTTTGAGTCGATGTTCTGTATTAGACTTATTGATGGCAAAGAAAGATGGAACGTGGCACATGTGCGTGGATTCTTGAGCCATCAACAAAATCACTGTAAAGTATCGATGTCTTATTCCTAGGCTAGACCATATGCATGATGAATTGCATGGTTCATATCTATTTACAAAGATTGATTTAAAATTTGGATATCAATAAATTAAAAGGCATAAACGAGATGAATGGAAAAAAGCTTTCAAAACTAAGGTTGAATTGTATGAATAACTTGTTCTGCTTTCTGGAAAAGAGCTCGATTCTTGTTCCAAACTATTGCCCAAACTTTCAACTGTATAGGGGAAGCTTAAACCGGCATTGAGAGCTTCAGAATCACTATGATTTTGAGATTGAACATTCTGGATAATCTATAAAAAATATCTACACTTGTCAGAGGACACAAATTTTTATTTTATTAATGGTTCTTATAACCAACTACTCTATTTTCCTATTAAAGAATATAGTCACGGCATACATGACATTACTACTATGCATGAAAGAATTCATTTACAACATTTCATAAATGGTGCTATGGACTTAAATGTTCATAATGAACTCATTAAAACAATATTGTTATGAACAACATAGTGGAAAATAGATACCATTAGTTTAAATAAAAATAAAGCAATGCCCTGATCTAACCTAAGGATCATTAAAAATAACATGAATGCAACTACCCTAACTTTGGTTCCTTGGCTTACATCGCAACGTTGTCATCCGTAAATGGATATCTTACCTTTACATTAAAATAAGAGTAGTATGTGGTTTGAGTACTTTAATAAATACTCAGTAAGTAATCTCACTGTTACGGTTGGAATATGAATCATGTATAATATAGTGGGACATATCCTTTTATAAATACATTGTGGCATGGGCTTAGGCTTCGCTTTTCTGTCCGAGCAGAGTTGAATACGTTGTACTTCCCTAAACACACGACCCATGAATGTGCACATTGACCACAAGGTCGGTTGGTATAAGAGTACTTTGTGGGTCTGCCTCGTCAAGCTTGTGCACACTCACATTACCAAATACCATGAAGGGAAAAGACCCGCATATATCATATGGAACATAAATATTGTAAGGTACGTGTCTATACTAATCATAATGGGGAAGTATCCCGACGCACCTCCCATATAAAATGCATGAGATCTCTAACATTAAAACACGACAGAACGTTCCTATGAGACATACATACTTGATTCTTGTCATATTGTCCATGATTAACAATACATGGTTTTTCTAATGTTTCATAGGCATAAGGTGTACTAAACATAATATAGAAGTATCTCGATGCACGTGGTATACAAAATGCATGAGGTCCCACAACATTAAAGCATGACATATATTCATGGCGCTAGGAAGCTAGTCATACCTCCGGTCTATTCCTAGCATAGTGTTCCTATGAGATATAAATACTTGATTCATTTCATATTTTTAATAATTAACAATACATGATTTTTTAATGTCTCATAGTCCTAGAATAGTGTATATGATATCATAGCGTAACTTGTATGCAACATATCGTATATCATATCATATACATAACATAGTATATGTCATACAACCATAAAACACGACATGTGCAGGGGCCACAGGTAGAGATGTCCATTCCCTATCATGATCCTCACCATCTATTTCATTCTCCATTTCCATGAATTTCTCTATTTATTTGTGTGGAGATCAGGGTAAGGGATTCATCTCAAGGAAGTGGCACGGATCGGATTCCCCATGGAGAATTTTAGTGGGTTTTAAATCCAAGAGTGAGTCTTAGAGTGTTGAAGATGAAAGGCCAAGAATCTTTATATGAAAATGACTTTTTATGGTTAGGAAACAATGGCATTCTTATGTTGTCTATATTTAGTTTTAGAAGACGTTGTAAATACATTTGTTATTAAAATTAAAATGGTAAAGTAGAGCAGAGAGAAAAAAAAAAGAAAAGAAATAGAGAAGCAAGAAGGTTTTTTAAGACAAACAGAGTGTTCTTTGTCTTCTTCTATCGTTAGTATGTGTGAGACTTATTTCACAAATTTATTAGTTTTGTTTAACAAATTTGTATCGAGCCAATGGCGAATGTGACGGGTCAAATGCCGCTACCGCGACTAATGAAGACAAACTACGAGAATTGGAGCATTCATATGAAAGCTTTTTCGGTTCCCAAGATGCATGGGAGGTGGTCGAAGAAGGGTTAGAAGAACCAAAAGATACCACGGATTATACAACAGCACAAAACAAGGCGTTAAAAGAGGTGCGATCAAGGGATGAGGAGGCACTATACATGTAGTTCCGAGCCGTTGACGTGTCGGGCTTTGAGAAGCTTGCCGAAAATTTTTCTCTCCTGAGAGTCGCAATACTAAATCTAGCTTTCAAAGTCAGTTCATTTACCTCCTTCTTGTTTCCGAAAGGACTCTCAGAAATCCTCGAATTTCATCCTTCGTAGAAGAATATATCGAACGGCCAAAATAAGTTCATTTACCTCCTTCTTGTTCCTAAAAGGACCCTACAAAATCCTCAAATTTCATCCTTCATAGAAGAACATATCGAACGGCCAAAATAAGTTCATTTACCTCCTTCTTGTTCCTAAAAGGACCCTCAGAAATCCTCGAATTTCATCCTTCGTGGAAGAACATATCGAACGACTAAAGAAAAATTAGAACATATTGAACGACTAAAGAAAAATTGTGAATGTGAAACGTTACCTCGCTGGTATTATCGGTTTACAGTTCGTAGTGTTGTAACCCTGTATCATGAAAAGATATTATTAAGAATTAATAAAATTTGGCTTATGTAATTTGTCGAACCTACAACCTTCACGTTATTAACACAACAATCTAATCAACTGAGATAATTGGGCATAAGTAATGCACATTATAGATCGTTAGCTCCTAATCCAGTCATGAAAAGATATAATGAAAAATAAATGAAATTAGCCCATGCAGGTTTGTAGTTTAGGTTACATAATTTTATGCATAATAAACTTAAAACTTTAGGTAGTTATCTTTTAAAGTTTGTAGTGCTTTAACCCCGTATCATTAAAGATATCATTGAAAATTAATGAAATTAGCCCATCCAAGTTGCAAACGTGCTACCTTCGCACTTAATTAGCGCGACGTTCTAACAAACTGAACTAATGGGCCAAAGGTTTTATGCAACTTGCAGATCAATAGCTTCTAATCTAGCCAATCACTTCATTTTAAAACATTATATTTAAAGTTCGTAGTGTTGTACTCCCGTATCATGAAAAGATATTATTAAGAGAATTAATGGTACTGTCCCATGGTAAAAGGGAGGTCCATCACTTCATTTTATAAACCCACTTGAACTTTTTAAAGTCATTCAAAGAATACATTTTTTTACGGCTTTAGGTTAATATTTTGGCTAATCCGGCTTGGGTTTGATACGTTCGGACACTTTCTTCTTTCAATTTTTCAGAAGCTTAAATTAGTATGACTACCTTTTGGCAAGTTAAATTTTTAGATTCGAGTTTAAATTATTAATGCACAGGTAGGTTTAGTTAGTTTATATACTTATGAGTAAGTTTAAATTACTTTATGAAAAAGTAGGTAAGTTAATTTCCATAGTAGAATTTTAATTTATGGTTGTTGGACTTCTTACGAAAAATTAAAATTTAGAGGCCAGCATTAAGCTAACTTCAAATGGTTGTAGTTGCTTCGAAGGCTAACCAAGTAAGTGGCCTTACCATCATTTGGTTATAATTGTTGTTGTATGATGACACTTGCTCGTGGCTTTGCAAATTGTAATAGCCCAAGCTCATCGCTAGCAGATATTGTCTTCTTCGAGTTTTCGGGATTACCTTACGCTTTTAAAATGCATAGAGTAATTTTCACTCCCTTATAAAGAATGTTCTCCTCTCCAACTGTTGTGGGATCTCACAATCCATCCTCTTTCGAGACTCAGTATCCTTGCTGGTACTCGTTATTTTCTTCAATCTATGTGGGATCTCACAATCCACCCCCTTTCAAGCCCAGACATCGTTGCTAGCACATCGCCCGATGTCTGGCTCTAATACCATTTGTAACGGTTCAAGCCCACCAATAGTAAATATTCTCCTATTTGGACTTTTCCTTTTGGGCTTCTGCTCAAGGTTTTAAAATGCGTTTGCTATGGAGAGGTTTTCACACCCTTATAAATAATGATTTGTTTCCTTCTCCAACCCATGTGAGATCTCAAAATTCATTTGTCAACTACTAAATGAAAATCAATGCATACACTGTTATTTGTTCTCCCCAGTACACCACTCGGTGTCTGGCTCTGATACCAACATTAACACCCCTAATTTCTTACCCTAAGTAGAGGTGTCAATACATGCCTGCCTTAATTAACATATGCGGACATTGAAATGAAACATTTTCAAATGAAGCCATAGACTTACACATTTAATTTAAAACAAGAAAGTAAGAAATAACGTAGTTTTAAAACATGAAAAAGTTTTGCATATATCCCATAGGGTCGAGACTTTATCCAAAGTACATGTGTAAGCTTGTGAGTGCAACAGCCCACCACTACTCGAATGGTAGTGTGTCCTTTTGTTATCTTATGTAAACCTAGAAAGAATTCCATGACATAATCTCTAAGTTGTTGAACCTTTGAGTACCCATTAGATCACTAACCAACGGTTTGGCCATATCCTCTAACAACTATCTATGTGACCTACCACGTTGAAGAACTTAACCAACTTGGGATTCACTCACTATGTATCAATAATTTAGTGTGGTATTCACATTAAGGACGAGGCGAATAATCTCATGTTCGTTTGGTAAATATGAAGTAGGATACTTACTTTTTGAGTTGTCTTAATACTCTAACTAGTCATCTCTTCATAACATCATTAAATCTTACTTACCTTCATATATCATCTAGTACATCCTTATACTATAATTAAGGCCAGCAAATTCCTTAACTTTTGAAATCTCTTCTCACAAAATCATTGTAAGTGCAGAGTTGTGATCGCATAGATTTAATGAGTTAAACTCAAAACTTTTGAGCAAACCTTCTACCTTGTCAAAGCTAGGAAACTTACAATTTTATATCTCTAAATAAGTCTAGACAAACTACCATTTGTTCCTCCTTTAAAATGGTTCACCAGACCATATTCTATAATATTCAATGTCTAAGGAAAATACTTTTGTTCAACCAAGACTCTTCATCAGAGAGTTTGGTATAACGCTCATTATATAGAGGTATCAAGTTGGCTTAAGGGCTCATCTTGTTATCTTTTTTGTCTCTGATTAGCCTCCTATAATCGATATGAACACTTATAAAACAAGTTTAGAAACCTTGTTAAATATCTAATTCATAAAAATTACTTAATCTATGAGAAATTAGTGAGCCCAACAACATCACTCTAACTCACACAACTATGTCGAACTCCGAGAAAACCTTTTAACCTTTCCTTGTTGGTTCATATGCTTGAGGGAACCCTTGTTTCTACATGTATGCATTTTTTTTTTCTTTTTAATAACTATCTGGATAAGCTCTTAACGTTCAATATATCGTCGTGTGTGCCCATTATTTCCTTTTAACGACTAGAGATATTTCTCTCTAAAACAAATGTTAAGGAGTGTGAAGTCCTGACTTAGTAGCTCATATGTCTATGGCTCGGTCTACCTTAACTCTGTCAAGTTGTTGTGGCCAGAATCTAAAAAAATTCAAGTAGATTCAAGGCTCATATCTCGTGTGGGTATTAATGTTGGAATAACTTAGATATAACATTCAATCTTATTTCAAATCTTCCTAATTTATTAGAGTTCATACCTTAAACACGTTCTAATTTCCTTATGTGATCTTGCATACTTACCCTTAAATGGGTTTCTTAAAAAGTTTATTTAACAATTGAGGTCTTTTAGAATCTTGAAAACATTTTATAATTATTATAGGGGTATGTTGATCATTTACCACCCCAAATCTTGGTTAAATCTGGACATATTCCAATGGCCTTGTAACTTTGTATAAAATCTTTGAATCATGACATATTCAAATGGTCTTCTAAGTATGTTATAGATGAGACAACTCATTGAATCCAACGACCAAATTTAAAATGGAGATCAGTTGCCCACTAATTAGAGAGAATATGTATGGCATAAATTTTATAAAATTTACGAAAATCTAGAAATTTTTAACGTCGATTTAAGCTCTCTCTATAAAGCCTGAAGTAGGAGCTTTCGTTTAGAGTAAGAATCGAGCTAAGTCGAGCCTTCAACTGTGAGTTGTTATAGCCTCTGAGATTTTGGGTTTCTTACTGTCTGATTTCTTCCAAAATTGAGAGCCATAGTCAACCATTTTCCTTCAAACCTGCTTTTGCACCTTCTAAATTAGAATATCCACAAGTTTCGTGATGAAATAAAGTGTTGAAGGTGCCTCAAACACAACTTCTCAATTTGGTTTGTCGTTAAAGGAAGATGGTTGAAGCCCGAAAATTAAATAACGAACATGATAGGTTTCTTGACAAATTTGCATGTAGGCTCGAAAATTAAATACGAGCCTACATGCAAATTTGTCAAGAAACCTATCATGTTCGAATTATAAACCTCCAAATAATATTTCCGTAGAAGACCACGAAGGTTAACAATGTTGGGTTTTATGTCCTAAAACTCATAGTTTGTAAACAAAAATATATTTTATTTTCAATAAAGTTATTATGGTTGTTTATTCAGTAAAGGTTAACAATGTTGGGTTTTATTTCCTAAAACTCATAGTCTTGCTATAGTATGATTACTTGAACTATATGTAGAGACATAAGAGTTGATCAAGTTCAAGTATATAGTCAAAATGATCTATAGTATAAGATTAAGGCTAAGTACCTTATTCTGGGGACATTATAGATGCGGTCCACTTTTGTATATGATATAAACAATGTGATCACTAAAATTGTACATGTGGAGACATGTGAGTGGGGGTGTCCTATGCAATGAGTATTGCATAAGATCGGACCATGAAGAAAATCACTCACTTTTTAATGTCGTTTACTATTGAGACTGATTTTCTTTTCATTCGATGACCTAGGTAACTCGATCTTAATCCTTAGCTAACCATGAACTCCTGTTTATTCGGAATTATCCTTAGATTTGCATGGGTGAGAGTGGCTCAAGTTCACTGACTCAATAGGCCTCCCATTTCAGGGGTAAGACTGGGTGAATGATTGGGACGTGGGGTGCAAGATGGAATTCACTCCTGCCCATTTTTAGGGATAGAGGAGAGGTAGTTTCCTTAAGTACTTACTCCTGGTCTTGAACAATGGGCCTCACTCTCTCATTGGCCTGAGAGGGATTCGGTTTACTGGTTGGACCACAAATCAATTGTTCATTAGAGGACTAGTGAGACATAAGAAACAAGGAGTAACTATAGGGGTAAAACTATAAATTGACCCAGCTCTAGTTACAAACAACCTGTGAATGATCGACTTACTAATCATGGTTATATCAAATGGACAGAAATATATCTATAGTCAGGGGAGTGCAGCTACTAGGCTATAGTGGAATGTCCTAGTAGTTAACGAATGTTGGTTAACAAGGTTAATGAGTTTAACCGGTTAATCTTGGATCGTTGGAGCCCATGATCTATTGGTCCATTAGGTTCCTCTGCTAGCTCATATTGGACTAAACCATAGAACAATGTGACGAGTGAGTTCAAATTCAAATTAGGGATAATGCGCTACATATATACGATATATTTAACCACATTTTTGTTTTATTTACCAATTAAACAAAAAGAGAGAATCTGACATATTTAAATAAGATTTAATATCTTAATCAAATATGTGTCGGAATTAATTGGGATTATGATTTGAATTAATATTAAATATTAATTAAAAGTTTAATTAATCATTTAATATTACTTTAATTTGAAATTAATAATTCAAATTGATTTTGTTGAATCAAAATGAAGAAAGTTGACTTTATTTAATGGAAAAATCCATGTTAGTGAAATTTTGAGGTGTCAAAATTTGGTTTAACTAAACTTTCATGCTTGCCAAATAAACCCCACAAATTTGAGTGGAATTTTGAGTGTCAAAATTTGGTTAACTCAAGCATGCATGTTTCCCACATAATCCCAAACATTTGAGTGTCAAAATTTGGTGATCTCAAATTTGCATGAACATGCAAACATGACTATATATGAACATTCAAACATGACTATATAAATAGAGTGATCATAATACATGAAAGGTCTTCTTGTTGGTGAAAAACCTTGAGAATAACCTCTCACAAACACTCTCTTCATATATACAAAATCCCTCCCAAGTTTAAGTCATTCACCGGATTCCACAATCCCGTTCTAAGGCCAGAGGATAGTGGAGAAGAATCTAGTGGTGGTTCGAAACCGGTTCGTGAGGAAAAATGAATTTGAACTAGAAAAGGTTAGTATTCAAACTCATTAAGTTTTAATACTTATGAACATGCTAGTTATTTACTATAATTGTTTTAAAAGAGCCTAAGATCCAAATTGCTTCCGCATGTGTTATATTAACACCTTCAATTGGTATCAGAGAAGTTTTAGGCATTTTATTTACATTAATTTGATTATGGTGGGTACCATTTCATGAATGAAATTTTGTGGTTGCTAAAGTGGATTGTTTTGGATTTGACATTCTTTTATTCTTCCATTTGATACAATTATTGTAATAAGCCTAATGTGTATGGATTTTAATGAATGAAGAAAGGTCTGAAATTTTTATGGAGTCATTAGAGTCCATTTTAGGTTGTAATTGATCGAAAATGGAAGAGATAACAAGCTTAACCGAAGAAGAAGATGGAATTTGCAGTTCGGGTATTTTTTCTGCCTTTGGAATCCGGTTCAACGTTTTTAAGGGTTGGTTCGCCCAGTTAGTGATCCTCGGGTGCGGTTCAAGTTATTTTTAATTATTAATGCAATAATTTAGTTAATTATTTGTTTTAAAATGCCAAAATCAATCCACTTTAGCGTGTTTAATTAACCATGCATTATGAATGTATGTTTTAATTAAATAGAAAATGTATATGCATAAAGTATGTCATATAGATTTAAAATCCCACCATAGGCTAACCATGTTTCATGCATTCCAAGTATGTTATAAGTGTTATAATGTATAGTATGCATGTTTAGAGTTCCATGAGTGATAGATATAAATTGTTATATTATTGCATGGAATGGATGATTATGTAATTGTTATATAAAGCATGCTAGATGCATGTTATAGGTTATTTTCAACGTCATAAAATGAGATAGACGTTAAAATCTATAATAAAGATAAGTGCATGCTCATTTAGGGTTAAGAACCGAGCACGATCAATTTTAATAGTTAAAATAGGTCGATGTCTTACAAAATTGCGGTTACGAGAAAGCTCAAATGGCACGATCTTGTCTAAGGCTGGAGGTACTTAAGTTGACGGTTTACAGAACACCTACTATCTGGA
The DNA here is from genome assembly GCF_002738345.1 of Cucurbita maxima. Classification (NCBI taxonomy): domain Eukaryota; kingdom Viridiplantae; phylum Streptophyta; class Magnoliopsida; order Cucurbitales; family Cucurbitaceae; genus Cucurbita; species Cucurbita maxima. Next base: position 18,008 of record NW_019272217.1, read on the forward strand.
GATCGGACCAGTACTTAAGCTTAGTTAGCCCAGTTTTATGAGCATGCTTAAGTGATATAAGTTTTAGAAAAATCACCTATACTTAAGTTATATTTAATTAGCCAGAATATACCTAAGTAATAAGTATACCCAACCGTCTAAAATACTTAGTTGGAGGAAAAAGATATATGAGATGCATCGTTTTCCTTTTACGCTCTCTGGAAAATTCACACCGTGAGATTCATGCTCAGTCTTGCGTCGCCCTGGGATCGTCCTCCATTTCGAAGGTATTTGTATGAGTCAATAACAAGGTGAATAGAGAAAGTATTTTATAGTTAGTGGGAGAAGGAAGTATATCAACACCTCCTATGGTCTCCACCACTAGGTTGCACCGTGAGATTCCCATGTTCCACCTGCATGTTGCCCTAGAGAAACTACCCATTCGGAGGGTCGTAACATGGGAGTCGAAACAACACAAACTTCAGAAATGGATAGGATTTCTTAGGTTCGTTCCCAACTTTGGCTTTTTCATTCGATAGCATTGTTGGGACCAATCTCTGAGGTCTGAAAATGGCGGGTCACACTTACGAAGAATTAGTAAGAGTTAGTATATTCTTGACCAAAATAGCGATAACTAAAAACACTATAGGAGTTATTCTGGGATTAGTGTTTAAAGTCAAGAATGTCTTTGTTTAGTGAATGAGTGATTGACTGCCCCTCGGTAGCAGTTGCTCTAACTCACTAAAGTATCGTTGCAAAATAATAATTTTTTGATACATTATTACATTTGCTAAAACTGATTGGATTAAATAAGATTAAGTCAAATCACTAATAGAATTTTCTTTGTATCACACAACATGACAAACTCAATAGTTCAATTACTCGCTTCTGAGAAATTAAACGGCGAGAATTACGCAACTTGGAAATCAAACCTAAACACAATACTGGTAATTGATGATTTAAGGTTTTTTTTAACTGAGGAATATCCTCCAAACCCCAACTCAAATGCAAACCGAACAGTTCGGGATGTGTATGGTAGATGGATAAAGGCAAATGACAAAGCCCGAGTGTACATTCTAGCCAGCATATCTGATGTTTTGGCTAAGAAACACGATGTTATGGGTACTGCTAAAGAGATTATGGAATCTCAAAAAGAGATGTTTGGACAACCGTCCTTCTCCCTTAGACATGAAGCCATAAAATACATTTACAACTGTCGTAATGAAAGAAGGGACCTCAGTTAGAGAACATGTCCTAGACATGATTGTTCATTTCAATGTGGCAGAAGAAAATAAAGTTGTCATTGATGAGAAGAGTCAAGTTAGTTTTATAATGATGTCTCTTCCGAAGAGCTTCTTCCAGTTCCGCACAAATGTTGTAATGAACAAAATAGAATATAACCTAACTGCTCTTCTCAATGAGCTACAAACTTATTAATCCCTCTTAACAAACAAGGGACAAATAGGAGAAGCAAATGTTGCTATCTCCAAGAAATTACTACGAGCATCGTCCTCCAAAAATAAGTCTAGACCTTCAACTTCTAAAAGTGTTTTGATGAAGAAGGGTAAAGAAAAAAAATAAGATTCCTACTAACCGCAAACACAAGGTTCAAAACGCAGCTACAGAAAAATGTTTCCATTGCAACGAAAACGAGCACTGGAAGAGAAACTGCCCAAAATACCTTGCAGAGAAGAAAGCCGAAAAGACACAACAAGGTAAATATGATTTACTAGTTGTAGAAATATGTTTAATAGAGTATGACAACTCAACTTGGATACTAGATTCAGGGGCGACTAATCATATTTGTTCTTTTTACCAGAAAACTATCTCCTAGAGAATGCTTGCGGACGGCGATATAACACTCAGGGTTGGAACAGGAGAGGTTGCCTCAACAAGATCAGTAGGAAATTTAAAGTTGTTTTTTGGAGATAGATTGGTTATATTAGATAATGTATGTTTTGTTCCTGAAATGAAAACAAATCTATTATCTATCTCTTGTTTATTAGAACAGTTGTATTAAGTATCTTTTGAAATCAATGAAGTGTTCATTTACAAAAGAGGTATTCATATTTGTTCTGCAAAACTAGAAAACAACTTATATATGTTAAAACCGAGCAAAATAAAAGCCATTTTAAAAACCGAGATGTTTAAAATAGCTGAAACTCAAAATAAACGACAAAAGATTTCTCCTAATACCTATCTTTGGCACTTAAGAGTAGGTCACATTAATCTCAATAGGATTGAGAGATTGGTTAAAAGAGAACTTCTAAATGAGTTAGAAGACAACTCTTTACCTCCATGTGAGTCTTGTCTTGAGGGTAAAATGACTAAATGATCGTTTTTTGAAAAAGGTTATAGAGCCAAAGAAACCTTAGAACTCATGCATATAGATCTCTATGGTTCAATGAATGTCAAAGCACGAGGAGGGTATGAATATTTCATCAGTTTTATTGATGATTATTCAAGGTATGGCTATCTTTACCTAATGCGTCACAAGTTCGAAGCTTTTGAAAAATTCATTGAACAGGATCACGAGTAAAGGGTTTGCAAGCTTGAAAGATCCATTTATGGGTTGAAGCAAGAATCTTGATCTTTGAATATAAAGTTTGATACTGCGATCAAATCTTATGGTTTTAAACAGAATGTTGACGAACCTTTGTTTATAAAAGGATAGTCAACTCTACAGTAGCTTTCCTGGTGTTGTATGCTGACGATATCTTACTCATTGAAAATGATGTGGGATTTCTGACTGACATTAAGCATTGGCTAGCGACACAATTCCAAATGAAAGATTTGGGAGAGGATCAGTTTGTTCTTGGAATCCAAATTGTTCGGAATCGCAAAAACAAATCACTAGCATTGTCTCAGGCATCGTACATCGACAAAATGTTGATTCGATATAAGATGCAGGACTCCAAGAAAGGATTATTACCTTTCAGGCATGGAGTTCATTTGTCGAAGGAACAAAGTCCTAAGACACCTCAAGAAGTTGAGGATATGAGACACATTCCCTATGCATTAGCGGTCGGTAGTCTGATGTATGCCATGCTGTGTACCCGACCCGACATATGCTATGCTGTGGGAATTGTCAGCAGATATCAGTTCAATCCGGGACGTGCTCATTGAACTGCCGTTAAGAATATCCTCAAGTATCTTAGGAGAACGAGGGACTATATGCTAATGTACGATGCTAAGGATCTGATCCTTGCAGGGTACAGTGACTCAGATTTTCAAATCGATGTAGATTCGAAGAAATCGACATCAAGATCTGTCTTCACTCTAAACGGAGGAGCAATAATATGGAGAAGCATAAAGCAAGGTTGCATTGCTGATTCCACCATGGAGGTTGAGTATGTTGCTGCCTGTGAAGCAGCGAAAGAATCTGTATGGCTTAGGAAGTTCTTATCTGATTTGGAAGTCGTTCCAAATATGCATCTTCCCGTCACTCTCTATTATGATAACAGTGGAGCAATTGCAAATTCAAAAGAACCAAGAAGCCATAAGCGAGGAAAACATATTGAGCGCAAATATCATCTCATAAGGGAGATTGTGAAATGAGAAAATGTGATCGTCACACAGATAGCTTCAGAGCACAACATTGTTGATCCATTTACAAAGCCCACCACGGCTAAAGTGTTTGAAGGGCACCTAGTGAGTCTAGGACTACGAGTTATGTAATCTAGGGCAAGTGGGAGAAAAGGCATGAGTATGTGATGACCAAGTTAATTGTATTTATGTCTTTCTCTCTACTCAACGTTATAAAATTCCACTAGAGTGTTGGTCCAAGTAGGAGTTTGTTGGGTTTTATGTGCTAAAACTCATAGTTTGTAAATAAAAACATATTCTATTTTCAATAAAGTTATTATTGTTGTTTATTCAATAAAGATTGTTATTGAATAAAGTGAACTTTACGATCATTAATCTAAATCCAATAAACTAAGAACACTCTGGCTATAGTATGACTTGAACTATATGTAGAGACATAAGAGTTGATAAAGTTCAAGTATATAGTCAAAATTATCTATAGTATAAGGATAAGGCTGAGTACCGTATTCTGGGGACACTATGAATACGACCCACTTTTGTAATGATATAAACAATGTGATCACTAGAATTGTACATGTGGAGACATGAGAGTAGGGGCATCCTATGCAATGAGTACTGCATAAGATCGGACCATGAAGAAAATCACTCTCACTTTATAATGTCGTTTACTATTGAGACTGATTTTCTTTTCATTCGATGACCTAGGTAACTCGATCTTAATCCTGAGCTAACCATGAACTCCTGTTTATTCAGAATTATCCTTAGATTTGCATGGGTGAAAGTGGCTCAAGTTCGCCGACTCAATGGGCCTCCCATATAGGAGTAAGACTGGGTAAATGGCTAGGGACGTGGGGTGCAAGATTGAATTCACTCCTACCCACTTTTAGGGTTAGAAGATAGGTAGTTCCCTTAAGTACTGACTCCTGGTCTTGAACAAGGGGCCCCACCCTCTCATTGACCTGAGAGGGATCCGGTTTACTGGTTGGACAACAAACCAATTGTTCATTAGAGGATCAATGAGACATAAGAAACAAGAAGTAACTGCAGGGGTAAAATGGTAAATTGACTCAGCTCTAGTGAGGGGAGTGCAACTACTAGGCTATAGTGGAATGTCTTAGTAGTTAACGAATGTTGGTTAACAAGGTTAATGAGTTTAACCAGTTAATCTTGGATCATTAGAGCCCATGATCTATAGATCCATTAGGTCCCTCTGCTAGCTCATATCGGACTAAACCATAGAATAGTGTGACGAGTGAGTTCGAAGTGTTGGAATTCAAATTAGGGAGAATGCGCTACATATATACGATATTTTTAACCGCTTTTTTATTTATTTACGAATTAAACAAAAAGAGAGAATCTGAGATATTTATATAAGATTTAAATATCTTAATCAAATATGGGTTAAAATTAATTGGGATTGACATTTGAATTAATATTAAATATTCATTAAATAGTTTAATCATTCAAATTTAATATTACTTTGGGATTGGAAAAATCCATGTTAGTGGAATTTTGAGGTGTCAAAATTTGGTTTAACCAAACTTACATGCTTGTCAAATAAACCCCACAAATTTGAGTGGAATTTTGAGTGTCAAAATTTGGTTAACTCAAGCATGCATGCTTGCCACAAAATCCCAAACATTTGAGTGGAATTTTGAGTATCAAAATTTGGTGATCTCAAATTTGCATAAACATGCAAACATGACTCTATAAATAGAGTGATCATAATACATGTACAAAATCCCTCCCCAGTTTAAGTCACTCACCGAATTCCACAATCCCGTTCTAAGACTGGAGGATAGTGGAGAAGACACTAGTGATGGTTCGAAACCTATTCGTGAGGAAAATGAAATTTGAACTACAAAAAGTTAGTATTCAAACTCATTAAGTTTTAATACTTATGAAGATGCTAGTTATTTACTATAATTGATGTTCTAAAAGTGCCTAAGATCCAAATTGCTTCCGCATGTGTTATATTAACACCTTCAAACAAGACTTAGTAAGTCCAATTGAAGAAAATTATTTTCGTTTAAAATTTGGGAGTAAGGATCAAAGTCTTACTTACAATCCATTTTCTTCAAAATTGAGCCTTTCTTTAGCTTTAGAAGATTAAGTTGAGGGCTTTTAATGAAGAAATTGGGAGTTAATACGTCATAGATAAGGTTACCTAAGGAAACAAAATTCAGCTTTTTTTAATAAGGATCAAATTCATTTTTGTATCGAAAGACCATGGGACCATACATCTTCATAAAATTTGTGTCTTATAAATTTCTAAAATTGAAAAAATAGATAATATTTTTATACACTTTCAACTTTATATCATCTCTAAACAATATATAATATGTCAAGTTAATTACTTTATATATATCTAATAGAGTTTCTAACCCATTAAAATCAATTTCTTTAATAAATGTAAAGTTGAGTTTTATATCTAGTATCATAAAGTTTTAATTTTATATCTATTATGTATGTGACTTTTACTTTTGAGTAGAGAAATATAGCAAAGGTCCCACCGAGATTTGAACTCGGGTTACTGGATTCAGAGTCCAATGTCCTAACCACTAGACCATGGGACCACAAATTTTTCAAGATTTGTTCGTCATAAATCTATGAACTTTAAAAAGAATAATAGTATCTTATTTGTTTCTTATAGATCTCTAAATTTTGAAAATGATTTGTCTTTGTTTTTAGTTTTGTATTTGATAGGGTTTCAAGGAATAAAATCAATTAATTTATTAGAACATTTGTATAATTATTTAACCATTCTTCTTCACTAATTTTCATCTTACTTTAATAGAGTTCATAAAAAGGTTATTTTGAAACAAATTTAACGTTAGAAAAAGATACTTATTTAATAAGTTTTTCCCCATCCATATTTTTTAACATTTGGAAGTAAAAAAATCAAATTATTTGTGTTTACCCTATTTTAATAAAAAGAAGACAATAATGAAATCCATGTGCTACTTATTAATATATCAATGACTATTTAGATCCAAACAGTTATTTAGTGTGGTCATTCTCAACTTGTTAATACAATCTCTAATAAATACAAAGTTAATAGTGAGAAAAGAAAAAACAACCAAAGTTATTCTCTAATGTGAGTTAGGTTGAGAATATCATTTCGCATTCTAAGCACATGTAAATAAAATATAGATTGTCAAGACGTAGATTATTAAAGATGGTCATACTAGACCTTTTCTCTAGGGTTGAAATAGCTACCATTTAATTAGGATGTACATTTGTAGGAATGTGAGGACAACTAAATTAATTTATTAGTGGGGGTTTGAATTTCTTATTTTTTGAGTCGGCTAATTTTATCATTCCTAAATTTGTTAGTTTGTAAGACTATAAAAGCCCACCAAGTTGATTTGTTTGATAACACAATTGATTTCAAAGTTTTAGTTGTGTGTATACAACATTTGGTATCAGAGCTACAATGCAAGGCCTAATTGTGAGAAGAAGAAACTGCAGCCTTTTTTCTTAAATAGTGAGTTAAAAGAAATTCAAAATATGGCAGCTGAAACCAATTTCGTTTTACCAACAATTCCTAAGTTTGATGGCCACTATGATGATTGGTCTATGCTTATGAAAACTTTCTTCGTTGAAAGGAATACTGGTCCTTAGTGGAGGCCGGAATCCCTGTCGTAGCCAAAGGAGAAGAGATTATCGAAGCACAACAAACACAATTGCATACCCTAAGCTGAAAGACTTGAAGGTCAAGAATTATTTTGTTCTAAGCCATTGATCGAACTACTATGGGAACGATCTTAATAGAGATGCTGCAAAACAAATTTGGGACTCTATGAAGTAGAAGTATCAGGGTTCCACAAGAGTCAAAAGTGCACAACTCTAAGCTCTTACAAAAAAGTTTGAAGTTTTACCGATGAAAGAAGGCGAGAGTGTTTGTGCATATTTTGCTTGAAGTCTCACCATTGTAAACAAGATAAAAATTCATGGCGAAACATGAAACAAACAGTGATTATTGAAAAAATCTTGAGATCAATCACATCAAGATTTGACTATGTTATATGTTTTATTGAAGAGTCTAATAACTTAGACACTTTAACAGTCGATGAATGAGTAAGTGATGAACAAGAACTAAAGCTGACATACGATTATAGATTCGGTGGAAGAGAAGGTGATCGAGCTCGTGAAAGTTTTCGAGGAAGAGGTAGAGGAAGAGGAAGAGGTAGACATTCATTCAACAAAAGTACAGTTGAGTATTATAAATGTCATCAGTTAGAACACTTTAGATACGAGTGTCTTCAATTGGAAAAAGAAGCAAATTATAATGAACTGAGAAATGTTGTTGATATCCAATGTTGAGCTCAATCAAATTAGGAGGGAAGATGTTTGGTTCCTTGATTCGGGGTGTAGCAATCATATGTGTTCAAACAAGGAATGGTTCTCAGATTTTGACAAGGAGTTCCGACAATCTGTGAAGCTTGGAAATAATTTCAAGATGACGGTGTTAGGAAAAGATAACATTAGATTGCAAGTTGTTGGCGTCAAGGTAATCACTCATGGTTTTTATATACCCAAGTTTAAAAATAATCTATTAAGTCTTGGAAAATTGCAACAAAAAGGGGTATCTATTTTGATACAGCATGGAGATGCAAAATATATCTTCCCAAGAAGGGACTTATTATGCAAACAACAATGTCTGCAAATAAAATGTTCATATTACTTGTAAGACTCATGCGACAAACCGCCACTTGCTTCCAAACAATTATAGAAGACAACACTCATATTTGGCACCGCAGATATGGGCATCTATGTTTCAAAGGTTTGAGAACATTGCAACATAAACAAATGGTTAGAGAGTTACCCCAGTTGAAAACATCGTCTAAAATATGCATGGATTGCATGGTGGGAAAGCAACATAGGGATACATTTCCAAAGAGAGGTTTATGGAGAACAAAACAAAGGCTGTAACTTGTACATGCAGACGTTTGTGGATCCATCAAACCTATTTCCAACAGTAATAAGAGATATTTTATAAGTTTTATTGATGATTATCGTCGCAATGTGTGAATATATTTTCTTGCTGAAAAAAATCTTGTTGATAAAGAGATTGGAGATTTTATTCGTTGTCTACCCATAGATAGGGGTGGAGAGTACACCTCTCACGAGTTCAATAGTGTTTGCAAAACTAATGGTATCAGTAGAAAACTTATAGCGAGTCTAGATGAGCGCAAGAACAGAACAATCATGAACATGATTATAAGTATATTATCAGAGAAGCAAGTTCCAAAGAATTTTTGGCCAGAAGCAGTAAACTGGACATTGCACGTGCTCAATAGACGTCTTATAGTGGTAGTGAAAAATATGACTTCAGAGGAGGCTTGAAGTGGCGCAAAACCTAATACTAATTATTTTTTAGTTTTTGGAAACATTGACCGTGTTCATGTATCAGACGGTAAGAGAAAGAAGTTAGATGATCAAAATTTTTAGTGTGTGCTACTAGGGATGAGTGAAGAGTCTAAAACATATAGACTCTATGTTCTAGTGTCCAAGAAGATAATTGCAAGCAGAGAGGTGATTTTTTGAAGAAAACAAATGTTGGAATTGGGGTAAAACTAACGAAGAAGTTGAACTTCATACCCACGAATGTAAAGATAGTAATATAGAAGAAAGCGAACATGATCAAAGTGAGGAAGAATCTGAAGAGGAGGTGATAGTAGAAGAAGAAGGGGAAGTTAATATATATTCCAATGATCCATCTAAAGCACACCCGAAGTGAGAAATAGAAGAGCACCATTATAGATGGAGATTATGTGAGCAAGGGAGAATTTTCTGAAGAAGCTGAGCACAACAATTTAGTTCTATTAACCTCAACTATAGATTCGACTACCTTTGAAGAAGCTGTTCAAAGTTCAAAATGGTGAGCTACAATGGACTTGGAGATAGAAGCCATCGAACGAAATGAGACTTGGGAGTTGACAAATTTTCCTAGAGGAATGAAGAAGATTGGAGTAAAGTGAGTTTTCAAAATCAAACTCAAAGAAAATGGCGAAGTTGACAAGTATAAGGCTACGTTGGTAGCAAAAAGTTATGCACAACAACATGGTATAGACTATACCAAGGCATTTGTACCTGTGGCTAGGTGGGATAGTATTCGAATGATAATTGCTTTAGCAGCTCGGAATAGTTGGAAAGTGTATCAGCTTGACGGGAAAAGTGCTTTCTTATATGAAGAGTTGAAAGAAGCCGTCTTTCGAGCAACCACAAGGTTATGAGAAAAAATGTCAAGAATACAAGGTATACAAATTGAAGACATTATATGGTCTTAAAGAAGCCCTACGTGCATGATTTAGTCAACTTTAAGAACATTTTATCGAAGAAGGATTTGAGAGGTGCAAATGTGACCTTACTTTATTCATACAAACAGGAGATAGAGGTAAAATTTTGATTGTTAGTCTATATGTTGACAATCTAATTTTTACTAGTAATGATGAGAGCATGTTTGTTAAGTTCAAGAATTTTATGAAACTTCAATTTTAAATGACAGACTTGGAAAAAAAATGAAATATTTTCTAGGTGTAGAGATTTTACAAAATGTTGAAGACATTTATATTAGTTAGAGAAAGTATGCAAAAGAAGTTTTGGACTAATAGTTTGAAAAACCATGTTGTTCCTACGGTTAGACTAACAAAGGATGAATTTAATGTATTTAATTGCAACAAGGTTGGATTTGGGAGTTTTTTTTGGAAAAGGGGTAATGGAGAGTTGATAGCATATACTGAAAGTGATTATGAATGAAATATATAAGACAGGAAAAGCACTTCTAGTTATGTGTTCTTACTCAGTGATGCAGTTGTGTCTTGGTCTCCAAAAAAATAACTTGTAGTTACTTTGCTACTACTGAAGCAGAATCTGTGGCAGCCGCCTCTTGTGCTTGTCGTGGGGTGTGGATGAGGAGAGTTTATGAAAAACTATGTTATTTGATAACAGTTACACTATTAAGCTATCCACGAATCCAATCATGCATGGACATAGTAAACACATTGATGTGAGGTTTCATTTCTTGCGTGATTTGACTAGAGATGGAGTTATTGAGCTGAAGCATTGTGTCACACAAGAACAAGTTGTAGATATTGTGACAAAACTACTAAAGTTGGACGCGTTCATAAAACTACATGAGTCAATGGGTATGTGTGTAGTACCACGAGTAAACTGAAGGCAACCTTGCAATCAGGTTAAGAGAGAAATTGTTAAAGATTGTTATACTAGACCTTTTCTCTAGGGTTGAAATGGCTTCCATTTCTTTAGGATGATCACTCGTCTAATAATGTTAGGACCACTAGGAATTTATGGTGTCCACTTCTCTAGGAATGTAGAATATTACGAGTTTATTAGAATCTTAGAGCACTAAATTAATTAGTTTGTAAGTTGATAATAACATATTTTGCATGTATGTACCTTGAATAGAAAAGGAGAATTAATAAGAGAAGATAAACATGAACTTCGGACATCTAGGAATGTGGAATGCTACGAGTTTGTTAGAATCTTAGGACCACTAAATTAATTAGTTTGTAAGTTGATAATATCATATTTTGCACGTATGTAATTACTTAATGTAATGTAAGTTTTAGTTGAAGTTATTACATAATGTAAGTTTTAGTTTGATAGTTTCAGTTTAGTCACACATCTTAAATACAAAAGTAGAACTATTGATCCTTATGGGCCACGTTGGATTACTTTTATGTTGTATGAATGACAAGTGTCTTGTAGCCCTCGTTAATATGTGTTGTTCTATGTGACACTTTAAATTATGATGTGAATCTACGTTATGATATGGATGATATATAATGCATAAACCTCCATATATTACACCATGCATATTATGTTAACATGTTCACATTATGCATATGAGACATTGACAAGCCATGTAGATTAACCATAAAAGATATGTTCCGTATACGTATGCATGTCTCATAGGAACACTATGTCATAAAAAGAATGGACGTATGATTTGCATCATAATTATATATCATAATTCGAAACTGTGAGACCTCATGCATTTTTCATGTCACATGTATCGAAATACTTACTTGTTATGATTAGTACACATGTGTACACTTCCTTATTTTGTACACGATGATATTATGCACACTCATTTCCCTTTGTGGCTTCCGACAACGTGGGTGTACAGTAACCTACAGTCAGACCCAGAGCTATGTATATGAGCTCACTTAGTGGGTCCATGTATGTATGTGTGGTGTGAATAGAGAAGTACTACACATTAAACTTTACTCGAACTTGAAGTAGAGAATAAAGTCATGATGTCTTATGAAAAGATAGGTCGCACCATGATTGTATGTGATTGCATTTTAATTAAAACCTAACCCATTAAACTAATCAACATTTTTATTTATATTCACTATCACATTAAAAGGTTAACCCAGAAGCACTTAAATTAGTAATTTTTCTAAAGATTCTCTTGGTCGGGCATAGAAAGCACTATATTCTAATGCCATTTGATGAACACCATTTATACCATTTTCAAAGCTTTTGAGAAAAAAAAAAATTCAAAATCAAATACATTTTTCTTACCGCTCTCTAAAATTCTGACCCAATGTGATCAATAAAAAAGTTAGCATTTTAATCATTCATATGGAGCAAATTGGCTCGTACAATATTAAGTTCATTAAAGGACTTCGCTTTGATTTGATATCCTACCATTCTTAAATATGGTACCCAAGCTTGTTGTAGCCATGATTGAGAGCCCAATAACTCTTAATCTTTGGTCTCGATGTTTATCCATGAGATCATCAACAGTAGTATTTATTTCTCTTTTAATATGACCCAGAGAAGTTAATAAAAGAATCGTTTCGACAACTTTACACTTCAAGAGTAAAAAATTCTACCGATTATATCATTTGTTTAAACGTTCTTTCTCTCACTACACATTCCACTCAATGAAGAAAACGTCCCAACAATTAAGAAGAAAAAGAATCAAGGAAGAGGTGACTATTTTCAAGAGCTGGTTGTGTTCTTACCATTGAAGCAGAAGACATTCTACTTTTCCCAATCCAAATAGTATCAAAACTCTATCCTCTTTCGGACACCTTTTCCATATCCTTAATGTTTTCCTCCTCACTAACCACCAACCCGCCATTAAAACTAAACCCACCAAAGCTAACCCACTATTCGTTAGCACTCAGAAAAGTCAAACCAACTTCGGATAGTTGTGAAATCACTTACCAAGGTAGCTATGTTGAAGTCCAAAACTCATACTTGAAGCTGGTTCAATTTTGTCCTTTAAAATCCAAGTAAACCTATGTGAGTTCACGACACTGAATTAGCACAGATGACCACGTTTAGCTACTATGGGTAAGTAAACCTATAATTTTTCTTATAATATTTTAGTTATTTGAAACAATGATCATACTCATCTCAAAATATTTTGGAAATGTCAAAATCGACTTCAAGAAAGTAACCAATTGCAGGATTGGGTCTAAAAATGTCAAAAAGGGTTAAAAACTGGTATCCTGAGTCGAAAGCCCCAAACAGAAGTCGAATAAAATTTTAGGCTCGAGATTGGGTAAGGAAGTCAGAACGTTGGATTTTTGAACCCTCTAAGATTTGAGAGTTTAGGCCCTTACGAACCAAACAAACACCATAAACGGGATTAGGAGGAGAAGGAGACTCAAAAATGGAGGAAAGAGGAGGAAAAAGGACGTCGAAACGACGTGACTGAGGAGAGAGAGAGAGTCACCGAAAAATTCTCTAGTAATCGGGGTGAGGGAGACGAAGTCCGACCCGAGATCCAACTCACAACCCAAAACCCACAGGAAACCCTAATCGAGGTGAGGTGTCGAGAAGGTGAAGTCCACCTAGTCAGACCTAAACTCGAATACCCGTAACCCCATTATAGCCAAGCAACCCCATACCTAGTTTGATCTAGTAACATAAAATACAAAGCTTCAGGTCCAATAGTCTGGTTCCTCTGTGCTTGGCCCAAAAACCCACATTCAAACCAAGAATACGCAGAACACGGCCCAACCCATTATCCACTACACAAATCTGTGTACCCACATGAACATTCAAGACTTGTGCCTCGACCCACTTCGCAAGCTGCTCATGTGTGAATATTCCTCAACAACAAGGTCACTACTACATATACCAGCCCCTTCGGCTTAGCTTCTCAGAATTCTAGGCTAAAAAATGACATATTTGGCTCGATTTGACATTTTTAACACCAACCTTTACGTTTTTTACCTTTCCGAAGCTGATTTTTTTAATATAGGTCATTATGAGTCCGTGAATAGAGGACCTAGTGAACAGTTTCTCTAAATCCTAAGATGAAGGACAGTTATGTCAAGGACGCCAATGTATTCCAGTAATGAAGGAATTAAGGAGGCTATGTATTCTAGCAGTGGGGGAATTAAGGAACGAGATATTGACAAAGGCTCACAACTCATCATTTGCTATTCACTTAGGTAGTACAAAAAATCAGAGTGTCCTTGAGATTCAAGCGTAAGAGTAAACTTGAACAATACTAACTTTTGTAGAAGCTTGAAAAATCATGTCGTGGCCATTTTAAATCTCTAATGTGCTCAATTGATTTCAATAATGATAAGCTATTGTATTTTTATTTTACCTTTATTTGAGTTGTCAGAAGTGAGATCTGAACTCACACCCTCGATCCCGCATTGGTTGGAGAGGGGAATGAAGTATAACTTATAAGAGTCTTTTAACATCTCTCTAGTAGACGTGATTCAAAATTGTGATTCTAACTGCGATATAATGAGAAATAATGGACAATATTTTTTAGCCTTTGGAAAGGGGAATGAAACATTCCTTATAAGGATGTAGAAACCTCTCCCTAGTAGACTCGTTTTAGAATTGTTTGGTTGATAGTGATATGTAATGGACAAAATCGGACAATATTTGTTAGCAGATGGATTGTGAGATTGAACGTAGGTTGGAGAGGGGGACAATAATACGTAACGAGCCAAGGCTGAATATATTTACTAATGGTGGCCTTGAGCTATTACAAATGATTAGTTGGAACAGCTCTTAGCTGTAATAACTCAGTAAGTTAGAGCGTGGGACCTTTAACAACAAGGTCGCACATTCTACTAATAGTGGAAAACCTATTTTGAGTAGAAATTTTGAATCAATTTAATAAAAAAATAGCACTTTATAAAAGAAAACCTTTCTAAGTTGTCAAAAATCCACATCTTTGGAGTAGAAATTTCTTTATAAAAGAAAACCTTTCTAAATTGTCAAACTTACAATTTCAACTCACACACTCTCACAAGGACAAAAACTACGTCCTAACACCTTCAACCACTTAACCATCCTAACTATTTATTACGAGACTTAACATTGGTTGAAATGAAGCATTCCTTATAAGGGTGTGGAGACCTCTCCCTAAAAGACGCGCTTTAAAACTTTTTAACTTACGACGACATGTAACAGGCCAAAACAAACAATATCTGCTAGCCATTGAAGATGGGAACCAAACATTAACTATAAGGTTGTGGATATCTCTTCCTACTAGACATATTTTAAAATTGTGAGGCTTATGGTGATACGTAATTAGCCAAAGTAGACAATATCTGATAGAGGTAGACTTGGTTTGTAACAAATTGTATTAGAGCTAGTCATTGGGTGGTGTTGATATGGAAAATCAACCCAAGAGAAAGTATGGAACAGATTACCTTGATGATCAAGATCAAGAGTAAAGAAAACTCATTTCTAAACTCGTGATTCGAATCACTCCACAAGAAGTTTGATCAATACCACTTGAATGACTCTACATGCAAGTTCTAAACACAAGAATTTGCAAAGAAAGTTTAGCTCTCAACAAAGCTAAAATAGAAAACATGAGGAAATCTCTTACTATTAGACGTGTTTTAAAACCATGAGATTGACGACGATATGTAATGAGTAAAAGTAGACAATATCTAGGCTAATACTCATAATTTGTTGGAATAGTTCAGTTGGTTAGAGCGATGATTGTTAACCATAAGGTCGGAGGTTCATCTCTCTTTTTAGCAATGGGAATGAATCATTCCATTTTAGTATGTGGAAAAATTTAACCCTCCAACCAAAATGAACAATGTCATATAATTATGTAGGTTCGTGATTCCTAACATTGTTACATAGTCTTAATCTAGCATTCTTGATAATAATATTGGGTTCTTTTTAGGGTTAGCTTTAATACAAAAACATAATGTAAAAAATATTTTCGCATAAAGTAGTTAGATCATGCATATTCTAGTGACTCTAAGTCCCTAGAAAACTAGGGTCGTTACATATAATCTACACCTAAACTTTCTATATCCTAGAAAAAAACCCGTGACAACTCGCTCGATCAAGGATTCGATTACCGCCTACAAGTAGGTTACTTATTTAGTTGCACTAGATATTACTTTTCCTTTTTGGGTGATCACTAACTGTTAGTTAAGGTCACAGAGGAGGGTCGTCTTGAGCCATCAGTTCTATGTGTACGAGTTGTTGTCCATAGTTTTCGAATCTCGTTCCAATTTTTATCAAATTTATTCTTTGTCACATCAGTTCTATGTGTTACGAGTTGTTGTCCTTATTTTCGAATCCTGTTCCAATTTTTATGAATTTTTTTTTTTTGTCAAGACGTGTCATGAAAAATGGATTTGAAGTCTTGAAAATTGAGTTATTATAGTTGTGCTTTGAAGTCTTTAAAATTGAGTTATTACAGTTGTGCCCTATTTAGCTTATCTAAGCAATTCCCGACCATTGTTTAACTCTTCTAAGCATACCAGAAATGAGGTAATTTAGTTATTCACTTACCATTTCCCCTACTATCGATTCAAATTGCAATAGTTGAGTTGACGAATATGTAATATATGACTCCTGGAAGATCAGATGACTTGCAACTTGAGATTAGTTGGCGAATATCTTACAAGAAGACCAAAACATACCAAATATATATATATATTATGAGGTAGTTAATAGTAGGTCGAGTAGACAGTTTCTTTGAAGGGTTATGTCAAGGACGCCTATATATTCCAACAATTGAGGAATTAAGGAATGAGATATTGTTGGAGGCTCACAACTCACATTTGTTATGCACCCAAGCGGTACGGAAAATCACAGTGTCCTTGAGATTTGGGCGTAAGGGTAAACTTGAAGAACACTAAATTTCTTAGATCTTGGAAAATCATGTCGTGATAATTGTATTTTTATTTTACCTTTATTTGAGTTGTCAGACGTGGGATTTGAACCCACGCCCTCTGATCCCGCATCGGTTTGAGAGGAGAATGAAGAATAACTTATGAGTGTTTGTAAACGTCTCTCTAGTAGCGTGTTGTAGAACTGTGATTCTGACGACGATTTGTTATGGGCAACAATGGACAATATTTTTTAGTGGCTGGAAATGGGAACGAAGCATTCCTTAGAAGAGTATGGAAATCTCTCCCTAATAGACTCGTTTTAGAATTGTGAGACTGATGACGATACGTAATGGACAAAAATGGACAATATTTGTTAGCGGTGGGTTTCGGCTATTACAAAAGCTATCAAAGTTAGTCATCGACTATTACAAAAGCTATCAAAGTTAGTCATCGGCTATTACAAAAGCTATCAAAGTTAGTCATAAAGTGGTGTGCTAGCGAAGACGCTGGCCCCCAAGGAGAGTGGATTGTGAGATCCAACATTGGTTGGAGAGGAGATGAAACATTCCTTATAAGGGTGTGGTGGGCTTGAGCTATTTCAAATAATTACCTGGAATAGCACAGTTAGTTAGAGTGTGTGGGTGTTAAACACAAGGTTGAAGGTTCAAACCCTCCTTCTAGTGTTGGGAATAAGCTTACCATGAATTGAAGGTAAATTAGAGGTGACTTGTTTGATTAATTGTGAGCTCAGCGGCCCATGCCTAGTGATGATGGTTACAAGTGTCATACCTTTTGATTGTTATATTTGCTTATTATGTTATGACTTGTTGTAACCCCTTCATGATTAGTACGGACACGTACCTTACGACATTTATGTTAACAATGATGTTATGATAAGATATTGTAGACACCACAATACTATGTGCACTCTTTTCCCTCCATGGTATACCAACGGCGTGCATGAAATGATATTTTATGAGACCAAGCCTTGTGCTACTTCTATTTTAGGTAAGGACTAGAAACCCCTATACAATTGACGAGGACATCACAAATAGAGATAATGACACGTGCATAGAATAATTGTATTTAATTTTCTTAGGCATAGGTTAGTATAGGGCATTTTTACTTTGATGTTTTAATGGTTTTAGTTACTATTTCTTTATGTTGTTTTAAAGATGCTTTCAAATGAGTAAGTCCATGACACTATTTTAAGATGAAGTTTAAATGCTTAATTTCGTATAAGAGCATAGGATATGATGACGGTGGCAACTTTAGGCTAATAGAAATCTAGGGTCGTTACCGTTGGTATCAGAGCTCTAGGTTATAGATTCGATAGACTTGCCTACGAGATAGGCTTGCCACGTTCCATGATTTCACCATCGATGTCCAAGCACCAACAGGTATGTCTGGTATAAGATAAGATAAAGAAATGTCTTTAATTTGCATGTACTTTTTTTTGTTTACTAATATTGAATGTAATTTAGTATCAAATATGTGAAGCTCTAACTATATGATTTATGGATGCATTATGTTCTACCTAGTTGTAGTTTTATGAATATGTCATGTTTACTAAATTATATGTTGTGATTATACGTGATATGATGCAATTTATGTTAGAGAGATATAGACTTAAGAAATTATATATTGGTTTTAGCATCATGCCACATAAAGGACACTAAAAAGAACGACGAGGAAGGAGATTACCCTATATTAGAGGTAGAGGAAAAGGTGGAGGTGAAGATAGCTCACCTCGTGAAGGTTTAGTGACTAGGGCGGACGCACCTTAAGTTGTGCTACCTTAGGCTGCGCACCTTCAGTAGCACCAATAACTCAAATAAATCCCACTACAAGCCTATGTGAGAATCATTTCAGACAATACAATGATACCCACTCAACAAGCCAATAGGGTGTGGAAAGGGGAATGAATCCAACAAGCCAATACGTAAGAATTACTATTTTCATTGGTGTGATGTCTAGGGTGTGTTGCCTTTTACGGAACCAAAAGTAAAACAATTAGAACTTATTTTTGAACATGGACAATATTATACTATTGTGGAGGTTCGTGATTTCTAATTATCAAGCATTCTTGATGAGATTTCATGGGTAAGATTATCCATCATTTTCTATTCAATCAAAACCCTTGAATTGAGTTATAATGTTTTAATAATTTTCAGTGAATTATAATTTTTTAGTTCATTTTCAGGGTATCTTTGAGTTTTCTAACGTTACTTAGTCTTAATCAAGCATTCTCGATTAGATTTCATAGGTAATATTATGGTCCAACCTTTTCTATTGGATCAAAACCCTTGAATTGAGTTATAATGTTTTAGTAATTTTTAGGGGTAGTTTCGGGTCGTTGAAATAAAATGTAAATGCAACTTTGAGCCGAATTGATTTTAGGTTTCCCTTTTAAGGTGTTTGAAGTATATTGACAGTACTTATATTGCTCTCTGAGTGTTAAACCTAAATTGAAGCTTATTTTTTATTTGGGCATACCCCAAATGTGTTGTTTTATGTCCTAAAACTCATAGTTTGTAAACAAAAACATATTATGTTTTCAATAAAGTTATTATTGATGTTTATTTAGTAAAGATTGCTATTGAATAAAGTGAATGTTACGATCATTAATCTAAATCCAATAAACTAAGAAAACTCTGGCTATAGTATGATTACTTGAACTATATGTAGAGACACAAGAGTGGATCAAGTTCAAGTATATAGTCAAAATGGTTTATTGTACCGGGATAAGGCTGAGTACCTTATTTTGGGGACAATATGGATGCGACCCACTTTTGTATATGATATAAACAATGTGATCACTAAATTGTACATCTGAAGACATGTGAGTGGGAGCGTCCTATGTAATGAGTATTGCATAAGATCGAACCATGAAGAAAACCTTTCTCACTTTATAATGTCGTTTACTATTGAGACTGATTTTTTAATTTATGACCTAGGTAACTCGATCTTAATCCTGAGCTAACTATGAACTCCTATTTATTCGAAATTATCCTTAGATTTGCATGGGTGAGAGTGGCCCGAGTTCGTCGACTCAATAAGCCTCCCATTTTAAGGGTAAGACTGGGTGAATAGTTGAGGACATAGGGTGTATGATGGAATTCACACCTACCCACTTTTCGGGATAGTAGAGAGGTTGTTCCCTTAAGTAGTGACTCCAAGTCTTGAACAAGGAGCCGCACCCTCTCATTGGCCCGAGAGGGATTCGGTTTGGTGGTTGAACCACAAACCAATTGTTCATTAGAGGATCCGTGGGACTTAAGGAACAAAAAGTAACTTTAGGGGTAAAACTGTAAATTGACCCAGCTTTAGTTACGATCAACCTGTGAAGAATCGACTTACTAATTATGGATATATCAAATGGACAGAAATATATCTATAGTGAGGGGAGTGCAACAACTAGGCTACAATGGAGTGTCCTAGTAGTGAACGAATGTTCGTTAACAAGGTTAATGAGTTTAGCCGGTTAATCTCGGATCGTTGGAGCCCATGAGATGTAGGTTCATTAGGTCCCTCTACTAGCTCATATCGAACTAAACCTTAGAATAGTGTGATGAGTGAGTTCGAAGGTTTTGAATTAGAATTAGGGAATACACGCTAAATATATACGATATATTTAACCTCTTTTTTTAGTTATGAATTGAACAAAAAGAGAGAATTGGAGATATTTAAATAAGATTTAAATATTTTAATTATGAATAGTGATAGATATTCAATATGTGTTGGAATTATTTGGAATTGACATTTTATTTAATGTTAAATATTAATTAAATTGTTTAATTAATCATTTAATATTATTTTGATTTGAAATTAATTGTTGAATTAAAATAAAGAAAGTCAAAATGTTCACTCCACCTAATGAAAAAATCCATGTTTGAGTTAATGGAATATTGAGGGTCAATATATGGTTTAACCAAACTTGCATGTTTGCCACATAATCCCACAAATTTTAGTGAAATTTTTAGTGTCAAAACTTGGTTTAACCAAGCATGCATGTTTTCGGGATACACCCCACAAATTTGAGTGGAATTTGGAGTGTCAAAATTTGGTTAACTCAAACTTGCATGCTTGCCACATAATCTCACAAATTAGAGTGGAATTTTGAGTGCAAAAATTTGGTAATCTCAAATTTGCATAAACATGCAAATATGACTCTATAAATAGAGTGATCAATGTACATGGAAATTCTTCTTCAAAAACTTTGAAAAAATCTCTCAAAACTCTCTTTACTTATACTAAATTTCTATCAAGTTTCATCACTCACCGGATTCCACAATCCTGTTCTAAGGTCGGAAAATAGTAGGAAAGACACTAGTGGTGGTTCGAAACCATTCATTTGGAAAAATGAATTTGAACTACAAAAGGTCAGTATTCAAACTCATTAAGTTTCAATGCTTTTGAACATGCTAGCTAATTTACTATAATTGATGTACTTAGAGTGCCTAAGATCCAAATTGCTTCCGCACGTGTTATAGTAACACCATCAAAATGAACCTAAACTGATAACATAATTTATGAACAAAGGAAACAAAAATATATTTAAAAAGAGAGAAAACCCAAAAAGTTGCAAATTCCCTCAAACACTGAAAATGGATAGTCATTCACTGCGAGAAAAACACAAAAAATGGAAGAAAGAGGGTGCCAATGAAGGAGTAGGGAAGCAAATGGGGAAGAAGAAATATAAGGGAGATCGGGGGCTTTGGGGCTTCAAATCTAGATTATGGCGGGCAAAAATATCTCTAGATGCACTAAATTTTGTCACGTAACATACATACACAATAGGCAAGCGTCGGAAATGCTATCAAGGTCTTTCAATGCTTGTCAATTTAGTTGACCTTGTCCATAATATTTTGTGCTTTCAGAGAGATATTTCTTCTAACCATGGTAAACCAAATATTGATTCTCATTTTTGCTGCATTTCCATTTATCGCAAAACAAATTATCGGAAGATTTAAAATATGAGTATTGTAGTCTATCCTTTGGTATATATGATGTTACATGCTGCTAAAGAAATTAGTAGACGGATAGTAATTGATTGAGAGTGAGTCTTACATACTAGTCCTAAAATTCTAAATAACCACATAGAAGTAACCTAAGAAGACTTACTAACTTACAAATGATCTAAGTAAAAGAAACTAGGAATTAACTGAGAATAAAACTTAAGAACAACTAGAATGATAAGTAATAAACTTGTGAATGACAAGTTAGCTATTTATTAAGTAAACTAATTACTTATCAAGATTATTTTAACTTTTTTGGCCAAATAAGAAGTTGCAGGCCAATCGAGGATGAGACCAGCAGGCTCGAGGCAACAAGGAACCCTTTTCTGAGTCTGTTTTAAGTACATGTGCTTTTGTTGTTGAAAACTTACTTTGATATTTTGTGTTGTAAAATATACTTGATTCACATGTTTTACTTGTCATGTATGAAATTTTTTTTTGTATGACCGAGTTTCAAAGCAAAATATCTATGTTAGTGGTAACTCATGTGAATCGAGCTGTCGATGAACATGTGTTGTAGAAGCATTGCTCGAGAACTATGCAGTAACAGCGGGGATCGTCCCAAGGCATCCAGTCGTGTCTGTTTATTTTGGATTTCTACATTTTGTTTTAAATTGTTTGTTGACTATTGGTCAAGATAAGAAGCGCTGTTCGAGAACTATGAGGTCACAAAGGGTGTCATCCTAAGGAATCCAGTCGTCTATTTATTTTAAATTTTTACGTTTCTTTTTTAGTTGTTTGTTGGTGGTCGATTGAGGTAAGAAGGTGTAGCACCCAAAAAAAAAATGAAGCAAAGCCACCCACGTAAGACCAAAGGGATCCAATAAAAAAATTAAGAGGATTAAGCTAGGAAAAGGGTCTTAAGCAAGTCATTTCTAAACACTAATGAGTAACTCTAAGGACTAAGGCCTTTGGAGAAGTATTGTGAATAAATGCCTAAGCGAAAAGGACGAAAAGGTCACTTTTCAATTTTTAAGGAACTTTTCGGATATTTAATTCCTTATCTAGTGGGAATTTCAAGATGCTCAAGGACCAATAAATGACCAACAAGAGATGAAAATTTTTTAGGAGAATTATGAATTTATCATAAAAAATAATAATAAAATATTCTGAAAGTTGTAAATTACCAAATTACCCTGATGATATGGATAATTATGAAAGTGCCATTCTATGGAACAAGAAGATAGTAAGTTACCCTAGCCAAGAATCAAAAACTCCTAAGACCTCTCATGGTACAACGTGCTCATGACTTAGACTACGCTGCTTGGAACGCATGAAGCCTTGAGGTTAGGTGTTCAGACTGTATCATAGGGCAAACCCTTGATGCAAGATTAGACTACATCTCCTGGAACTTAAGAAGTCTTGGATGTTGGTTTTCAGACTATGCCGCTTGGAATGCATGAAGCCTTGGGCATAGGTTAGCGGACGGTATCGGAGGGCAAGCCTTTAGATGCGGGTTAAGACTACGTCGCTTGGAACTCATGAAGCCATGAACGTAGGTTAAGACTCTTGTTGGGTTTTATGTCCTAAAACTCATAGTTTGTAAACAAAAACATATTCTATTTTCAATAAAGTTATTATTGTTGTTTATTCAGTAAAGATTGTTATTGAATAAAATGAACTGTACGATTATTAATCTAAATCAAATAAACTAAGAACAATCTAATTATAGTATGATTACTTGAACTATATGTAGAGACATAAGAGTGGATCAAGTTCAAGTATATAGTCAAAATGATCTATAGTACAGGGATAAGGCTGAGTACCTTATCATAGGGACAATATGGATGCGGCCCACTTTTGTATATGACATAAACAATGTGATCACTAAATTGTACATGTGGAGACATGTGAGTGGGGGCGTCCTTTACAATGAGTATTGCATAAGATCGGACCATGAAGAAAATCACTCTCACTTTATAATGTCGCTTACTGCTGAGACTGATTTTCTTTTCATTCGATGACCTAGGTAACTCGATTTTAATCCTGAGCTAACCATGAACTCCTGTTTATTCGGAATTATCCTTAGATTTGCATAGGTGAAAGTGGCTCAAGTTCGCCGACTCAATAGGCCTCCCATTTCAGGGGTAAGATTGGGTGAATGGCTGGAGACGTGGGGTGCAAGATGGAATTCACTCCTACCCACTTTTAAGGATAGAAGAGAGGTAGTTCCCTTAAGCACTGACTCTAGGTCTTGAACAAGGGGCCCCACCCTCTCATTGGCATGAGAGGGATTCAGTTTACTTGTTAAACCACAAACAAATTGTTCATTAGAGGATCAGTGAGACATAAGAAACAAGAAGTAACTTCAGGGGTAAAATGGTAAATTGACCCAGCTCTAGTTACGAACAACCTGTGAAGGATCAACTTACTAATCATGGTTATATCAAATGGACAGAAATATATCTATAGTGAGGGGACTGCAACTACTAGGCTATAGTGGAGTGTCCTAGTAGTTAACGAATGTTAGTTAACAAGGTTAATGAGTTAAACCGGTTAATCTTGGATCGTTGGAGCTCATGATCTATAGGTCCATTAGGTCTCTCTGTTAGCTCATATCAGACTAAACCATAGAACAGTGTGACGAGTGAGTTCAAAGTGTTCGAATTCAAATTAGGGAATATGCACTATATATATTCGATATATTTAACCACATTTTTGTTTTATTTACGAATTAAACAAAAAGAGAGAATCTGAGGATTTAAATATCTTAATCAAATATGTGTCGGAATTGATTGGGATTGACATTTGAATTAATATTAAATATTAATTAAATAGTTTAATTAATCATTTAATATTACTTTAATTTGAAATTAATAATTCAAATTAATTGTTGAATAAAAATTTGACTTAATTTAATGAAAAAAATCCATGTTTGAGTTAGTGAAATTTTGAGGTGTCAAAATTTGGTTTAACCAAACTTGCATGCTTGCAAATAAACCCCACAAATTTTAGTGGAATTTTGAGTGTAAAAAATTTGGTGAAGTCAAACTTGCATGCTTGCCACATAATCCCAAACATTTGAGTGGAATTTTGAGTGTCAAAATTTGGTGATCTCAAATTTGCATGAACATGCAAACATGACTCTATAAATAGAGTGATCATGGTACATGGAAGGTCTTCCAAGGGCAAAACCTTCAATATCTAATAGAGGTGAGCTTGGTTTGTAACAAAATATATTAGAGCTGGTCATCGGGTGGTGTGCCAACGAGGTTGCTGGGAACACAATGGGGTGGATTGTGAAATCCCACATCGGCTGGATAGGGGATGAAACATTTCTTATAAGCATGTGGAAATCTCTCACTATTAGACGCATTTTAAAACCGTGAGGTAGACGACGACATGTAAGGAGCCAAAGTAGCTATCTAGGCTAATACTCATAATTTGTTGGAATAGTTCAATTGGTTAGAGTGTATGATTGTTAACGATAAGGTTGGGGAGGTTCAAGCTCTCTTTTTAGCAATGGTAATGAATCATTCCATTTTAGTATGTGGAAAAATTTAACCCTTCAACAAAAGTGGACAATGTCATATAATTATGGAGGTTCGTGATTCCTAACAATGTTATATAGTCTTAATCATTCTCGGGTACCTTCGATACAAAAACATAATGTAAAAAATATTTTCGCATAAGGTAGTTACATCATACATATTCTAGTGACTCTAGGTCCCTAGAAAACTAGGGTCGTTACATATAATCTACACCTGAACTTTCTATAACCTAGAGAAAAATCCGTGGCAACTCGCTCGACCAAGGATTCGATTACTGCCTACAAGTAGGTTACTTATTTAGATGCACTCGATATTACTTTTCCTTTTTGGGGGATCACTAGTTGTTAGTTAAGGTCACAAAGGAGGGTCATCTCAAGTCGTCAGTTTTATATGTTACGAGTTGTTGTCCTTAGTTTTCGAATCTCGTTCAAATTTTTATCAATTTTTTCTTTGTCACGTTAGTTAGCTGTTACGAGTTATTGTCCTTATTTTCAAAACTTGTTCCAATTTTTATCAAATTTTTTCTTTGTCTTGTCATGTCATGAAGAATGATTTGAAGCCTTGAAAATTGAGTTATTATAGTTATGCTTTGAAGTTTTTAAAATTGAGTTATTAACGTTGTGTCCTATTTAGCTTATCTAAGCTATTCCCCGCCGTTGGTGCCATGCAGTTTAACTCTTGTAAGCATACAAATTTAGTTATGCTCTTACCATTTCCCCTACTATTGATTCAAGTTGCAATAGGTGAGTTGGCAAATATGCAATATATGACTATATGACATATATGACTCCTGAAAGATCAGATGACTTGCCACTCGAGAATAGTGGGTGAATATCTAACAAGAAGACAAAAACCTAAAAAAAAAAAAAAAAATACAAAAATACAAAAATAAAAGCTTGGACGAATTTGTTAATTTCTTTGATTCAAGGGTTTTTTTGTTCAACTAAACTTGGATTGTTGGGTTGAGGATTAGGGTTGCCTAATCAATTTGGTATCATTGCCTAGGTTGCATCTATGTGGCCTACTCTAGAATTGATTTTATTGCTTAGGTGGGATAGTATTTGAATGATAATTGCTTTAGCAGCTCGAAATAGTTGGAACGTGTATCAGCAACCACAAGGTTAGGAGAAAAAATGTCAAGAATACAAGGTATATAAATTGAAGAAGACATTATATGGCCTTAAACAAGCCCTACGTGCATTATTTAGTCGACTTGAAGCACATTTTGTTGAAGAAAGATTTGAGAGGTGCAATTGTAACCATACTTCATTCATACAAACAAGAGATAGAGATAAAATTTTGATTGTTAGTCTATAATGTTGATGATATAATTTTTACTGGTAATGATGAGAGCATGTTTGTTAAGTTCAAGAATTCTATGAAACTTTAATTTGAAATGACTGATTTGGGAGTTCTTTATCGACAAAGAGGTAATGGAAAGTTGATAGCATATACTGACAGTAATTATGCATGAGATATATATGACAAGAAAAGCACTTTTGGTCCAATGCACACAGGATCAAGTTGTAGATATGATGAAAAAACTATTGAAGTTGGACGCGTTCATAAAACTACATGAGTCAATGGGTATGTGTGTAGTATCACGAGTAAACTGATGGCAACCTTACAATTAGTTTAAGGGAGAAATTGTTAAAGATTGTCATGTTACTAGTTTGTTAGAATCTTAGAACCACTAGGAATTTTGTCCACTTTATGGTGTCCACTTCTCTAGGAATGTGGAATGTTACAATTAATTAGGTGGTAAGACTGTAAGACTATAAAATAAAAATTACTTTGTAAGGATAATTGATAATATCATATTTTGCACACGTATGTACCTCGAATAGAAAAGGAGAACTAATAAGAAAAAAATTAATTACTTTGTAAGGATAATTGATAATATCATATTTTGCACATGTATGTATCGTATATATCATGATTCGAAACTGTGAGGCCTCACAGGAACACTATGTCATAAAAAGAATGAATGTTAATTCGAAACCGTATATATCATATTAACCATAAAAGATATGTTACGTATACGTATGCATGTTTCATAGGAACACTATGTCATAAAAAGAATGAATGTATGATTTGCATCATAACTATATATCATGATTCGAAACTGTGAAAAACCGTTATTATCATATTAAGATATGTTCTTTTATTTTCTTTGTTGTTCTAACAAAGGTGTGTTTCATAAAACCCATAAAGATACATTGAATAATTATTTAATTATTTAATAAGGTTCCCATGGGTGCAAGAACTCAAATTTGTTTTGAGGAATATTAAACAAAGAAAAACCGTTATTATATGCAAATTATCTTTCATTACTACATCGATCAGAAAGCCATGTTCCCTTTTCTGGCCAGAAAACTTCGAATGAAGCATGCCCTAATCTACTGGCAAAGTTGCACCAAAACAATGTCCTTCTTACCCAATTTATTTCTACTCTGTATCATATGGATTTTTATTCGTATTCTTAATACAATAAAAATAAACTACGTCAAAAAAAGTAAATAGACATACAACAATTATATTGTTTGAGTTTGTAGGTGAAGGCCAAAGTTTGTTTAAGTTAATTTGATTCAAATATATTGTATGACATGAGTTCTATGGGTAAAATATGCAACCCAATTCAAATTTATTTAGTCCATTTTACTTATTACTATAGAGTTATACATTCCCTTTTTCTTTCAAAATTTGGATCCTTTTCTTTTCTAAGATTTGATCCATTATAATTGCAAAATTAACTCAAGTTTAAACTCTTATGGGTCTAACAAAATATATTTGAATTAAAACCTAACCCATTAAACTAATCAACAATTTTATTTATATTCAATACCAAATATTTTCTTTTTCACTCAATTTATCACTAAAAAAAATTTAACCTAAAAGATACTTTCAATTACTAATTTTTCTAAAGATATCCTACTATTCTTAAATATGGTACCCAAGCTTGTTGTAGCCATGATCGAGAGCCCAATAACTCTTCATCTTCGGTTTTGGTGTTTATCCATGAGATCATCAATAGTAGTATTCATTTATCTTTTAATATGACCCAGAGAAGTTAATAAAAGAATCGTTCCGACAACTTTACACTTCAAGAGTAAAAAATTATACCGATTATATCGTTCGTCTAAACGTTCTTTCTCTCATTACACGTTCCACACAATGACGAAAACGTCCCAGCAACTAAGAAGAAAAATAATCAAGGAAGGTAACTATTTTCAAGAGCTGGTTGTGTTCTTACCATTGAAGCAGAAGGCAGTCTACTTTTCCCAATTCAAACAGTATCAAAACTCTCTCCTCTTTAAGACACAATCTCCATATCCTTAATGTTTTTCCTCCTCACTAACCTCAAAATCGCCATTAAAACAAAACCCATCATTCCTTAGCACTCAGAGAAGTCAAGCAAACTTTGGATAGTTGTGAAGTCACTTACCAAGATAGCTAAGTTGAAGCCCCTAAATCATACTTGAAGCTAGTTCAATTTTACCCTTTAAAATCCAAGTAAACCTATGTGAGTTAACGACACCGAATTAGCACAGATCAGACGACCTCGTTTAGCTACTATGTCTAAGTAAACCTATCATTTTTCTTATAATATTTTAGTTTTTTGAAACAATGATCGTACTAATCTCAAAACCTTTTGGAAATATCAAAATCGACTTCAAGTGGGTAACCAATTATAGGATTGGGTCTAAAAATGTCAAACAGGGTTAAAAATCGGTACCCTGAGTCGAAAGCGCTAAACAGAAGTTGCGGAGCAAAGTCGAATAAAGTTTTAGGCCCGAGATTGGGTAAGGAAGACAGAATGTTGGATTTTTGAACCCTCTCAGATCTGAGTGTTTACGCCCTTACAAACTAAACAAACACCATAAACGGGATTAGGGGAGGAGGAGACTAAAAAATGGAGGAAAAAGGACATTGAAACGACGTGACCGAGGAGAGAGAGTCGCCGAAAAATTCTCTAGTAATCAGGGTGAGGGAAACGAAGTCCGACACGAGATCCGACTCACGACCCAAAACCCACAGGCAACCCTAACCGATGTGAGCGGTGGAGAAGATGAAGTCCACCTGGTCGGACCCAAACTCGAATACCCGCAACCTCATTATAGCCAAGCAACCCCATACCTAGTTTGCTCCAGTAACCTAAAATACAAAGCTTCGACCCAATAATGCAATCAGATACCAACTAGCAACCAGTCATGTAGTCTAGTTCCTCTGTGCTTGGCCCAAAAACCTACATTCAAACAAAAAATACACCGAACACGGTCTAACCCCATGATCCACTACACCAACTTGTGTGCCCACATGAATATTCAAGACCCATGCCTCGACCCACTTTGCGACTTGCTCATGTCTCAATGTCCCTCAATGACAGGGTCACTACTGCATACACCGGCCCCTTCGGCTTAGCTTCTCAGAATTTTAGGCTAAAAATGACATATTTGGCTTGATTTGACATTTTTGACATGAACCTTTACATTTTTTACCTTTCCAAAGCTGATTTTTTTTCACATAGGTAGTTATGAAGGACGCTAGTGTATTCCAGTAATGGAGGAATTAAGGAGCCTATGTATTCCAGCAGTGGGGTTATTAAGGAACGAGACATTGACAGAGGCTCACAAATCATCATTTGCTATGCACTCAGGTAGTACAGAAAATCAGAGTGTCGTTGAGATTCAAGCATAAGGGTAAACTTGAACAATACTAACTTTTGTAGAAGCTTGGAAGCCATTTTAAATCTCTAGTGAGTTCAATTGATTTCAATAATGATAAGCTATGGTATTTTTATTTTACCTTTATTTGAGTTGTCTTTAAACATCTCTCTAATAAACATGATTTAAAATTATTATTTTAACGGCGATATATAACGGGAAAAAATGGACAATATATTTTTAGTGCTTGAAGGGGAACGAAACATTCCTTATAAAGATGTGGAAACCTCTCCCGAGTCCCTAGTTGACTCATTTTAGAATTGTTCGGTTGATGGTGATATTGGCCTTTAACAACAAAGTCGTAGGTCCTGCTAATAGGAATGAATTCATTTAATAAAAGAATAGCACTTTATAAAACAAAACCTTTCTAAGTTGTCAAAAGTTGGATTGATCCAACCCACGCACTCACAAGGACCAAAACTTGAGTTCTAAAGCCTTCAGCCACTCAACCATCTTAACTATTTATTATGAGACCTAACATTGGTTGAAGAGTGGAATGAAGCATTCCTTATAAGGGTGTGGAAACCTCTCTCTTAAATATTCGTTTTAAAACTTTTAAACTTTTACGATACGTAACATGCCAAAAGAAACAATATCTGCTAGCAATTGGAGAGGGACACAAAACATTAACTATAAGGTTGTGGATATCTCTCCCTAGTAGACATATTTTAAAATCGTGAGGCTGATGGTGATACGTAATTAGCCAAAGTAGACAATATCAGAGGTGGGCTTGGTTTGTAACAAATTGTATTAGAGTTAGTCATTGGGTGGTGTGCCAACGAGGTTGCTGGGAACACAAGGGGGTGGATTGAGAGATCACACGTCGGTTGTGGAGGGGATGAAACATTTTTTATAAGCATGTGGAAATCTCTTACTATTAGACGTGTTTTAAAACTGTGAGGTTGTCAACGATATGTAATGAGTCAAAGTAGACAATATCCAGGCTAATACTCATAATTTTTTGGAATAGTTTAGTTGGTTAGAGCGTATGATTGTTAACCACAAGGTCGGAGGTTCATCTCTCTTTTTATCAATGGGAATGAATCATTCCATTCTAGTATGTGGAAAAATTTAACCCTCCAACCAAAGTGGACAATGTCATATAATTATATAGGTTCGTGGTTCCTAACATTGTTACAGTCTTAATCTAGCATTCTTAATAATAATATTGTGTTCTTTTTAGGGGTAGCTTCAATACAAAAACGTAATGTAAAAAATATTTTAGCATAAAGCAGTTACATCATGCATGTTCTAGTGACTCTAGGTCCCTAGAAAATTAGGGTCGTTACATATAATCTACACCTGAACATTCTATAACCTAAAGAAAAACCCGTGGCAACTCGCTCGATCAAGGACTCGATTACCGCCTACAAGTAGGTTACTTATTTAGTTGCACTAGATATTACTTTTCCTTTTTGGGTGATCACTAATTTTTAGTTAAGGTCACAGAGGAGGGTCGTCCCGAGCCATCCGTTCTATATGTACAAGTTGTTGTCCTTAGTTTTCAAATCTCGTTCCAATTTTTATCAAATTTTTCTTTGTCACGTTAGTTCTATGTGTTACAAATTATTGTCATTAGTTTTCGAATCTCCTTTCAATTTTTATGAAATTTTTCTGTGTCATGATTAATGATTTAAAGCCTTAGAAAGTTGAGTTATTATAGTTGTGCTTTGAAGTCTTTAAAATTGAGTTATTACCGTTCTTATATGCTTGAAAAATCATGTCGTGACAATTTTAAATCTTCAGTGAGTTCAATTGATTTCAAAAAATGATATGCTATTGTATTTTTATTTTACCTTTATTTGAGTTGTCAGAAGTGGGATTTGAACCCATGCCCTCTGATCCCGCATTGATTTGAGAGGAGAATGAAGAATAACTTATAAGTGTCTGTTATCATCTCTAGTAGCGTGTTTTTAAACTGTGATTCTGACGACGATTTGTTACGGTAAAAAATGGATAATATTTTTTAGTGGCTGGAAATGGGAACGAAGCATTCCTTAGAAGAGTGTGGAAACCTCTCCCTAGTAGACTCATTTTAGAATTGTAAGTAGGGCTGATGATGATACGTAATGGGCAAAATCGGACAATATTTGTTAGCTGTGGGTTTCGGCTATTACGAAAGCTATCAAAGTAAGTCACCAAGCGTTGTGCCAGCAAGGACGTTGGGCCCCCAAGGAGAGTGGATTGTGAGATCCAACATTGGTTGGAGAGGGGATGAAACATTCCATATAAGGATGTGGTGGGCTTGAGCTATGACGAAGAATTAGCTGGAATAGCTCAGTTGGTTAGAGCGTGTGGTTGTTAACCACAAGGTTGAAGGTTCTCAAACCCTCCTTCTAGCGATGGTAATAAGTCTACCTACTCTAAATGAACTTTGAGGTGGAGTGTGAGTGATACCTTTTGATCGGTTATATATTTGCTTATTATGTTATGACTTGTTAGGATGTTATGGTGCACTCCCTTCCCTCCATGGTATACCAATAGTGTGAGTGTATGCTAGTTGAAGCCCAGGTCAATAGGTAGGTATGCGAGCTCGCATGGGAGCAAATGTGTGTGTATGTAAGTCGTGAGTAGAGAAGTATGCACATCAAATTCTACTCGGACACGAATATGAGACCAAGGCCATGAAATGATATTTTATGATAACCATGATTTCATGTGTTTGCGTGAGTAGAGAAGTGGCGGAGTTACTTAATGAGTATTTCTTAAAATACTCAAGACATGCGCTGCTCTTAGTTTTTAGGTAAAGGCTAGGCACCTCTGCACAAATGATGATGTCGAGATGACGACCATGGGATCCAACATACACAACACTAGTGAGATAGAGGGGTAGGATCAAACGTACAAAGACAGTTAACATCATGAGAAAGAAGGAGAAGAAACAAGATGTAGACAACGAGTTTTGATACGGAGGAATGAAGAAAGGAAAATGCAAGGAAAATGCTTTATATAACAATTGCATAATCATCCATTCCATGCAATAATATAACAATATATATCTATCACTTCTGAAACTCTAAACATGTATACTATATATTATAACACTCATAACATACCTGGAATGCATGAAACATGCTTAGCCTATGGTAGGATTTTAAATCTATATGACATACTTTATGCATATACATTTTCTATTTAATTAAAACATACATTCATAATGCATAATTCATTAAACACACTAAAGTGGATTGGTTTTGAAATTTTAAAGCAAGAAATTAACTAAATTATTACATTAATAATTAAAAATAACTTGAACCGCACATGAGGATCACGAGCTGGGAGAACCAACCCTTAAAAACGTTGAACAGGACCCCAAAGGTAGAAAAAACACTCGTACTGCCTCTTCCATCTTCTTCTTTGGTTCAGCTTGCTATCTCTTCAATTTTTGATCAATTATAACCTAAAATGGACTCTAATGACTCCATAAAAATTACAGACCTTTCTTCACTCATTAAAGCTCATAGACATTAGGCTTGTTACAAGAATTGCATCAAATGGAAGCATAAAAAAATGCAAAACAAAAAACATCCACTTTAGCAACCACAATATTTCATTCATGAAATAGTACCCACCATGCTCAAATTAATGTAAATAAAGTGCCTAAAACCATGCTCTAATACCAATTGATGGTGTTAATAGAACACATGCGGACCCAATTTGGATCTTAGGCACTCTAAGTACATCAATTATAGTAAATTAGCTAGCATGTTCAAAAGCATTAAAACTAAATGAGTTTGAATACTAACCTTTTGTCGCTCAAGTTTTTTTTTCCTCATGAACTGGTTTCGAACCTCCACTAGTGTCTTCTCCACTATTCTCCGGCCTTGGAACGAGATTGTGAAATCCGGTGAGTGACTAAACTTGGGAGGGATTTAGCATATATGAAGAGAGAATTTGTGAGATTTCTTTTTTCCAAGGTTTTTCCCTTGGAAGAACTTCCATGTAATATGATCACTCTATTTATAGAGTCATGTTTGCCTGTTCATGCAAATTTGAGATCACCAAATTTTTAAACTCAAAATTTCATTCAAATGTTTGGGATTATGTGGCAAGCATACAATGAGTTCATCAAATTTTGACACTCAAAATTCCACTAAAATTTGTGGGGTTTATTTGACAAGCATGTAAGTTTGGTTAAACCAAATTTTGATACCTCAAAATTCCACTAACTAAAACATGCATTAAATGAAGTCAACATTTTGACTTTCTTCATTTTCATTCAACAATTAATTTGAATTATTAATTTCAAATTAAAGTAATATTAAATGATTAAACTATTTAATTAATATTTAATATTAATTCAAATGTCAATCCCAATTAATTCCGACACATTTGATTTAGATATTTAAATCTTATTTAAATATCTCAGATTCTCTCTTTTAGTTTAATTCGTAGATAAAACAAAAATGCGGTCAAATATATCGTATATATGTAGTGCAATCTCTCTAATTTGAATTCGAACTCACTCGTCACATTGTTCTTTGGTTTAGTCTGATATGAGCTAACAGAGGGACCTAATGGACCTATAGATCATGGGCTCCAACGATACAAGATTAACCGGTTAAACTCATTAACCTTGTTAACCAACATTCGTTAACTACTAAGACATTCTACTATAGCCTAGTAGTTGCACTTCCCTCACTATAGATATATTTATGTCTATTTGATATAGTCATGATTAGTAAGTCGATCATTCACAGGTTGTTCGATATATTTATGTCTATTTGATATAGCCATGATTAAGTCGATCATTCACAGGTTGTTCGTAACTAGAGCTGGGTCAATTTACTGTTTTACCCCTAAAGTTACTTCTTGTTCCTTATGTCTCACTGATACTGTAATAAACAATTGGTTTGTGGTCCAACTAGTAAACTGAATCCCTTTCAGGCTAATGAGAGGATGGGGCCCCTTGTTCAAGACCTAGAGTCCGTGCTTAAGGGAACTACCTCTCTTCTATCCCTTAAAGTAGATAAGAGTGAATTCCATCTTGCACCCCACGTCCCTAGTTATTCACCCAGCCTAACCCCTGAAATGAGAGGCCTATTGAGTCGACGAACTTGAGTCACTCTCACCCATGTAAATCTAAGGATAATTCCAAATAAACAGGAGTTCATGGTTAGGTCAGGATTAAAATCGAGTTACCTAAGTCATCGAAAGAAAAGAAAATCAATCTCAGTTGTAAGTGACATTATAAAGTGAGAGTGATTTTCTACATGGTCCGATCTTATGCAATACTCATTGCATAGGACGCCCCCACTCACATGTCTTCGCATGTACAATTTAGTGATCATATTGTTTATGTCATATACAAAAGTGGGCCGCATCCATAGTGTCCCCTGGATAAGGTACTCGGCCTTATCCCTGCACTATAGATCATTTTGACTATATACTTGAACTTGATCCACACTTATGTCAATACATATAGTTCAGGTAATCATACTATAGTCAGAGTGTTCTTAGTTTATTGGATTTAAGATTAATAATCGTAAAGTTCACTTTATTCATTAACAATCTTTACTGGATAAACAACAATAATAACTTTATTGAAAATAGAATATGTTTTTGTTTACAAACTATGAGTTTTAGGACATAAAACCCAACAGGTGGAATCTTCCCCAATAAAGTCTGAAGTTGGGACAAAGTTTTAAGACAAGAATCGAGTTTGAAGCTCTTAGATTATAAGTTTTTCTTTCACTGATTTCTTCAAAATTCGAGTGTTATGGTTAATCATTTTCCTTCCTACCAACACCTACATATTTCATATAGGATTTACAACAAGTTTCGTGAAGGAATCAGGCACTGAAACATTTTATAATTAGGTACCCAACAAAAGGTTTCTAGATATACTCAGGCGAGAAAAATGTTTTCCGACGAACTTTGGAAGGTTATAACCTGTGCTACAGACCACGAAAAGGTATGAACTTGTTTTCTACTTCTTGCTTGAAACTTCATCTAAAGGTTTCGTGGAACAATCGAATCCACTAGATGTCTATATATAGCTGTAAAAAGGTAAAAGTAAAGGGGTCTTATAGGAAAAAATCCAAATTTTTCTAGCTACCAAGGAAGAAGATGAAGTCCAAAGTCAAAGGTCAAACTTTGGCCAATAAAAGTCAAAGATAGGTATATGTTGACCTTCCCTCGGTTTTCTTAATTTTAACCTCCTTCCTGATCATTCTCAAGAAAATCTTTATGGTTCTAGAAACTAGACAAAATAAGGAGTTCGTGGAAGGAAATTTGAGATAATTCAGATACTGGATGCTCAAGAACGAAAATCCCAAATGTCCACGACGAGGTAAGTAGTGACCTCGAACGTTTTGTTAAAAAATACTTGTAGGAATCCATTGGATTTTCCATATGAACCCTAACATAAGTATAAATTTAGGATATATGAAAGAAAAATAAAAAGAACGGTGAGTTAAGGTCCTAAATTGATCAAAATGCTCAGGATTTAAGTAACGTTAAAATAACTCACTAAATGAACTCTTAGGATGACTTATGAAAATTTGAAAGCCATTGGAACACGTTAAGTAAAAAAACCATGAATGATGGATAAAATGACCAAAATGGCCCTAGGAAGTCTTATGAAAATCCAAGGTCTATACGTGCTCCAAATTGTTTCGTACTTCTTATAAGGTCTATTATGAAGGACATGAAGATATGTTTGAGGTTTCAAGTTGATTGGAGCAAGTTTGGAACCTAAACCAAGTTAGGACCCAAGAATCGCCTACAAGGAAACACCACAAGAATCAAGACTCTTATAGAACCCTCTAAAGAACTCCCTAAGAATCTATGATCTTCTAGAACAACTCATGCTAAGATGGGTTCATATGGTTACAAATGCAAGTTTCAACTTATGCCTCGAGAAATTACGAACCTTAGAAACTTACAAGATTGAGAAACAAGAACAATACCACACAAGCTTTACAACTACCTAAGTAAGAAGAATGCATGGTACTACTCAAGGATAAGGACCAAGGTCCTCAGACACAAAAACTCTAATCATGTCCAAAATGACCAATGACCTCCTAATATGCCATGTTCATGATTGGCCCAAAAGCTTTGCAGGATTCCATGTTCATGTATGCACCGACCACATGACCTTTATGGTTTATCATGGGGATTAGTCTAGGCCATGATGGAACAAGAAGATAGTAAGTTACCCTAGCCAAAAATCAAAAACTCCTAAGACCTCCCACGGTACAACGTGCTCATGACTTAGACTACGCTGCTTGGAAGCATGAAGCCTTGAGCGTAGGTGGTCAGACTGTATCATAGGGCAAGCCCTTGATTCACGATTAGACTACATCTTTTGGAACTTAAAAAGTCTTGGATGTTGTTTTTCAAACTATGCCGCTTGGAATGCATGAAGCCTTGGGCATAGGTTAGTAGACGGTATCGGAGGGCAAACCCTAAAATGCGGGTTAAGACTACGTCGCTTGGAACCCATGAAGCCATGAACGTACGTTAAGACTATCGCTTGGAACGCATGAACCCTTGGACACAGGATTGCTAGATGCATAGCTAGTGCCGTAAATCCTAGGGGGAGTGTCTTGGAGAACGAATCAAGAACAGAACAAGAACAAAGAAAGTATCAGGAACAAGAGAAATATCCAGGTCTTGAACATGGATCAAGATCCAAGTTCTAAGGACAAGAACCAATACCCTTAAAGAATAACGGTGAATGTTTGCATAATTCACCACACCTAAATGGTGTGAAAAATATCTTATTTATAATCAAATAAATTACAAGGATATGGAAATAGTAATAAATGGAAATAACAATAAATGAAAAGATACCTATGGTAATAAGGCAAATATTAGATATTTTTCTTATAATAAAATATCAAATATAATATATATGGTAAACTATAATTTATTACTAAATATCCTTAATAATAACCAACGTTTCATAATCCAGGGACCAAGGTACTCAGGATAATCAAGATAAGAACCCCAACTCAAGAACAAGAATTGGAGAACTTAAGTACTTAAACCAATAACAAGAACAAGAACAAGACCACAACAAAGAATGTGGTACCCTAGAATATTAAGGACACGATTAAGAACCTACAAGTAGGCTACTTACAGAGTCTTTGTCTCATTCTTTATTCTCTACTCTTTTTAGGTAATAAGGAGTTGGTCAAGGTCGGGAGCGGACTCTGAAGTAGGTGCCATAGACAAACCTCACTCGTTGTCCTCAACCCATTTGTTTTAAAATGTTT
This sequence comes from Cucurbita maxima, assembly GCF_002738345.1. Classification (NCBI taxonomy): domain Eukaryota; kingdom Viridiplantae; phylum Streptophyta; class Magnoliopsida; order Cucurbitales; family Cucurbitaceae; genus Cucurbita; species Cucurbita maxima. The sequence continues at coordinate 56,094 of NW_019272217.1, forward strand.
TGTGCCCATTCCTTAATTTGTGTTTTAACTATATGTCGTGTTTTAAATACTTATGTATAAACTTTATTTTGATATTACGTAAATATAATTTTTTAAAATCTTTTGTTTTTTTCACAAAAAATTTACCCATCTTTTAGAACCATCACGATAGCCCGATCCTTATAAAGTGGTATTAGAGCCCAAGGTTTCTTTATGGCCTAGCTTAGGAGCACTCCCTACCGAGACCATGTATTAGCCTACCTTGATCATAATTTAGTCACTTTCTCAGATAGCCTACCTTTGTGTGTAATACACACGAGTGTCCCTGAGTGTAAAATTAGTGAGTTGTGTATGTGAGATCTTAAACATATTTAACTATTGTTTGTACAATCATGAACTAAGACGAAGGAAATGGAGGGGGGATCATGAAGCTAGGTGGAGAGAAGCACAAGTCAGAACTATTACTCGTTTTAATCAAGTTATTAGTACATCGAAAAACCGGATGGAGTGAATTGAAATAGTCTTAGGTAATCTTCAAGGATGGAAATTACTCTTGAGTGAAAGAGTTGAAAATGAAGAAGATGAAAATTTCACTCTTTTAGTGGGACATAGTCGTAGGGGTGGGAGAGAAAGAGTCAGAAGAAGGTGTAGAGAAATTTTAGCACCGAAAAGAATTGAGAGGGAGTATGAATACGAGAGAGGAGAAGAAAGAGGAGTTGGGGGTAAAGCTTAAAATTCCAACTTTTTATGGGAGATCTGATTCAGAGGAGTATTTGGAATATGAGAGAAAAATTGATCATGTTTTCGATGGCAACAATTTCAGTGAAGAAAGAAAATTGAAGCTTGTTGTGGCTGAATTTTGTGATTTCGCTAATATATCGTGAACATCTTTGAAAATAGAGTGGAGGAGAAATTATGAAGAACCAATTAAAACGTGGGAGGAATTGAAGACATTAATGAGAAAAAGATACATTCCAAAGCATTATTCTCGAGTACTCAAGCAAAAACTGTAAATTCTGAAACAGGGATCCAAAGGAAGAATATTACACAAAAATTGATGCTCTTATGAATAGAGCATACATTGATAAAGATGAAGAGGATACGATAGCTAGATTCCTCGGTGGGATGAACTGAAAACTTGCTCACCAAGTGGATAGGCAAGCGTACTTTGACATGCAAGAAATGTTGCACCATGCTATGAAAATCGAAGGGCAACTAGCTTGAGAGAAGGAGAACTCCAAGAGGTATGTTATTTCTAAGTCTATTACTTACAATGCTTGGAAAAAAAATGCAGATATTGAAAGGATAAATTTCAAGGTTAGAGGCAAGTATAAGGTTGAAAAAAGAACAAAGATGAGACATCCAAGGGTAAAGAGGAAGTGGAGGAATACAAGGAAGTCATATTAGTCGTGATTGTTCTAACAAGTGAGTCATGATCATAAAGAATGGACAAGTTGTCATACATAGTGAGGAAAGGGACCAAGATGAGCTAGTTGAAGAAAAATTCAAGAGAATGAGGAGGAATTGAAAGATTAAAAATAGTGAAAAGAATAATGAAATTGAAAAAAAAAATGAAAGAAAGTGAGTTGTTTGGCTAGAGTTGGAGAGGTTAGAAGCGCAATGTTTTCACAAAAACCCTCTTTATACTTAAGTACAAGTAAGAATGTTTGGTCTCTAACGATAACAATTTTTATTTGCGTTGTATGTTTCAATCACTTTTACAAGAATTTGAGAATTGTTCAAAGATGAAGTACCTAAAGGGCTACCTCCCATTAGAGATATCGAACATAAAATAGATTTCATTACGGGGGCAGTCATTCCTAATAGGCCAACTGTAGAGCAAACCCAACTGAGACTAAAGAAATTCAAAGGCAAGTTGGGGAGCTCATGGAGAAGGGGTATATACGAGAGAGTTTGAGTTCATGATCTATACCAGTCTTATTGATGCCAAAGAAAGATTGAACGTGGCACATGTGCGTGGATTCTTGAGCCATCAACAAAATCACTATAAAGTATCGACATCCTATTCCTAGGCTAGACCATATGCTTGATGAATTGCATGGTTCATATCTATTTACAAAGATTGATTTGAAATCTGGATATCATTAAATTAGAAGGCATATACGAGATGAATGGAAAAAAGCTTTCAAAACTGAGGTTGGATTGTATGAATGACTTGTCATGCCTCTTGGGTTAATAATGCTCTTAGTACATTTATGGGCTTAATGAATCATGTTTTGAGAGAATATTAAAGAAAGTATGTTGTTGTACAATTTGATGATATTTTAATCTATTCAAAGACTTTGTATGAGCATTTGAAGCATGTTAAAGTAAGTTTTGACTATGCTTAGGAAAGATAAACTTTATACTAATGTTAATAAGTGTAGTTTTTGCAAAGTTAACTTTCTTGGCTTCATAGTTGGTAAAAATGGAGTAAAATAACTTCTTTCTCGGAAGCTAAAGGAATCCTTAATTTGAAGGAAAAGAGACCGTAGATAGGATTTTGAAAACTACCCCTAATTTGAGCTCAAAACGGATTTTCTTCAATTGGGCTTGTTCTTGAGGTAATTTCTTTTCGTTGTCTTCTATGGAAACATTCCTTGGAGGTGCGATTGGGATCGTCCTTGCTTCACGTATTCTCGTGTATCCTCGGATTGAAATTTTGAGTTTTCGTTGAAGCTCTTCAATGGCGAATTGGATTGGGGGAATGATTTCTAGGCACTTTCAGCATTGAAAGAACAAGTTTGAAGAGAAATAGTGTAGAATTGCTCTCGAATTTGGAAGAAATCTGAGAGTAGGAGACCTAAAATCTAAACGCTTATTACCTACTATTGAGAGCTCGATTCTTGTTCCAAACTATTGCCTAAGCTTTCAACTTTATACGGGAAGCTTAAATTGACATTGAGAGCTTCAGAATCACTACGATTTTGAGATTGAACTTTCTGGATAATCCGTAAAAAATATCTACACCAGTCAAAGGACATAGATTTTTATCCCTTTTTTTTCATGGTTCTTATAACTAACTACTCTATTTTTCTATTAAACAATGTCGTCACACCATACATGACATTACTACTATGCATGAAAGAAATCGAATTCCAAAAATTAAGACCACGTTCTTTAAGACATCACCATCATTAAGTTTCATAAAGAAATCGAGGGGAGAAATGCTCAAGGCGAATGTAAGGATTCATAATTTTATTTCTTTTAGATTTTAGGTTGAGATTTTATTTTGCTGCCATAATGAAAAGATATTATGCCATGCATTTATTCTCGATGGAAAAGGTGCATGATTTCTGACAAGTTACTAACCGACAAAATTATAAAACATTTTATATTCCTATATTCAACTCTTCTCCTTCCTTGAAAACGACTTTTGCTCCCCAAACTTTTTTGTGTTTTCGAGCGTGTCTGAGAGTACGAGAAAAATCGAGAGTGTTAGCCAGAAAAACGTGTGGGTTGGTTTGCTGGGTAGTTTCTTGTTCGACGAGTTCTCGAAATCGATTGTGTTAATGTTTTAGAGGAAGAGTCAAGTGGAAGTTAGCGTCGACGTCGGAATCGCTGCGTCAAAGTAGGAAAACTATCGAAACGAAGGAGGTGGATGCCACGTACAATCGTCGGAAATGGAAAGGATTGTGTCATCGGCGGCAGCAGCAGATTAGATTAGGGTTTTCGTGAGGGTTCGGGCGAAGAAGAAGTAGAGTCGGGTTGGGTTTTGGCATCTGAACCGGCCCATAGAACGAACGCAGGCCCTGTGCATTTTGGCTCAACACGAACGCGCGCTGCAGCCTTGGTCTCAGCTCTGCACAAGTGCTCTCGGCTCGGCTTGACGTGTACGACGGCTTGGCTTGGCGGCTTAGTTGGTCGGTTCGACTGTTCGGTATCACTATAATATATCAATTCCAAGGTTTTCGATCCACTCAAAGTCGTTTCTGCCCTTAGTTTTACCATATGAAGTCAGTATGATTCCTAACCGTCAAAGACAGATTGAGTTGGGAGTTTATTTTGATAAATAGCATGAGATTTAGCTAGGTTATGTTATGTAAGGTTCTAAAGTTTTTATGTGGTTATTATAGGACGTATTTAACCTTTGGGACTAGCTAGCTGTGAGTGACTCCAACCAAGACCATCGAGATAAGTGACCTTACTGTTGGAGTTAGTTTACTACATGCTGTATGATGGTGGGTGCCCTGTGGCCCATGCATGCATCATGTTTTATTATGTCATATGACTATATGATGTATGAATTATGTGACTTTTTATGCTATGAAATGTAATGAGATATGTTGACTGTTGACTGTTTATGTTATGTGAAGTTATGAATGATATGTTAGTAATATATGCCAAGAAAATGTTGATCGATGCCATGTATACACGTAGTATTATTGAGTCATATCATGAGATGTTTATGCAACTGGAATGTACTTTTATGTTATGTAATATGTCATGTAATGTAAGTCATGTGAGATGCCATGTAATGTAAGAAACGTATATGCGATGTTAGCACTGCTTATGTAATGCCATGTTAGATATGTTAGGGACCTCATGCATATATGTATGTCACGTGCATCGAGATTCTACCCCTTTATGATACGAAAGAATGAATTACGATATTTATGTTTGCCATGCTATCATGCGGGTCCTTTTCTGTTCTGTGGTGTCCGGCGACGTGTAACACGTTGTGCCCGACAAAGTTAGGCCAAGGGGGTATGTATACGAGCCCGCCTGGTGGGTCCATGTACGCGTACATGGGCCGTGTGTGAAGGAGTACCACATACCTAACCCTCCCGGAATAGAAAAGTGCTCAAGGCTATGTAAATTTTATGAAAAGTTAGGTCCCGCTCATATGTTGCATGTGTTTGCATTCCTAACCCCAACAGTGGGGTGACTTACTGAGTATTTCCTAAAATACTCAAGCCACGTGATACCTACATTTTTCAGGTAAAGGCAAGGTGCCAATGTATGGTTGACGACGGAGTTGAGTACACCATGAAAGTTGGAGAGGGGATATTTTTAGGAGTTTCCGTTTATTTGACTGTCTTTAAGTTATAGCATTGAGTATTGTTTTATTTATATTTATTTTGAATTCAGTTATTGAAGGTTAATTTTCCGAGATAGGTTTGTTTAGGATTTATGAATCTTTACGAAATATTTCCAAGGTTATTTATGATGAGCTTCCGCGTAACAAATTATGCATGCATGGGCGACGTCACTAATTAAGTTTAGAAAATTAGAGCGTTGGGCGTTACAGCGAAGACCATGGGACAATCTCCTAATGTATCATTACTTTCATCTTTGTATCGATAGACCATGGGACCGTAGATGTTCATAAAATTTGTGTCTCATAAATTTCTGAAATTATATTAATTATTTTATATATATCTAATAGAGTTTCAACAACATTAAAATCAATTACTTTAGATTTGATCTCAAGTTACTAGATTTAAAGTCCAATGTCCTAACCACTAGATAATGGGACCACCAATATCTTAAGATTTGTGTGTCATAAATTTAAGAACTTTAAAAAGAATAATAGTATCTTATTTGTTTCTTATAGATCTCTAAATTTTGAAAATTATTTGTCTTTGTTTTTAGTTTTGTATTTGATAGGGTTTCAACCCAATAAAATCAATTAATTTATTAGATCATTTGTACAATTATTCAACCATTCTTCTTCCATCATTTCCATCCTACTTTAATAAAGTTCACATAAAGGTTATTCTTAAACAAATTTAACGTTAAAAAAAGATATTTATTTAATAAGTTTTTCCTATCCATATTTTTTAAAAGTTTATCGGAATATTCTAGGTAACATTGTCAAAGTAAAAAAATCAAATTATTTGTGTTTACTCTATTTTTATAATAAAACCCATGTGCTACGTATTAATATATCAATGACTATTTAGATCTAAATAGTTACTTAGTGTGGCCATTCTCAACTTGTTAATACAATCTCTAATAAATACAAAGTTAATAGTGAGAAAAGAAAAAACAACAAAAGTTGTTCTCCAATGTGAGTTAGGTTGAGAATCTCAACTCGCATTTTTAGAACATGTAAATAAAATATAGATTGTCAAGACGCACATTGTTAAAGATGGTCATACTAGACCTTTTCTCTAGGGTTGAAATGGCTACCATTTATTTAGGATGTATATTTGTAGGAATGTTAGTACCACTAAATTAATTTATTAGTAGGGGTTTGGAGTTGGCTAATTTAATCCTTCCTCACTTTGTTAGTTTGTAACGCTATAAAAGTCAACCAAGTTGATTTGTTTATAACACAATTGATTTTAGAGTTTTAGTTCGTGTGTATACAACATTTGGTATCAAAGCTACAACGCAAGGCCTAATTGTGAGAAGAAGAAACTACAGTCTTTTTTCTTGAAGAGTGAGTTGAAAGAGATTCAAAATATGGCAGCTGAAACCAATTTTGTTCAATCAACAATTCCTAAGTTTGATGGTCTCTATGATCATTGGTCTATGCTTATGGAAACTTTCTTCGTTGAAAGGAATATTGGTCCTTGGTGGAGACCGAAATCCCTACCGTAGCCAAAGGTGTATAGATTATCGAAGCACAACAAAAAACAATTGCGTACCCAAATCTGAAAGACTTGAAGGTCAAGAATTATTTTGTTATAAGCCATTGATCGAACTATTATGGAAATGATCCTTAATAGAGATGCTGCAAAACAAATTTGGGACTCTATGAAGCAGAAATATCAGGGTTCCACAAGAGTCAAAAGAGCACAACTCTAAGCTCTTACGAAAAAGTTTGAAGTCTTACAGATGAAAGGGGGCGAGAGCGTTGATGCATATTTTGTTTGAAGTCTCACCGTTGTAAACAAGATGAAAATTCATGGTGAAACATGAAACAAATGGTGATTATTGAAAAAATCATGAGATCAATCACCTCAAGATTTGACTATGTGTAAGTGAGGAACAAGACATACGATAATAGATTCGGTGGAAAAGGAGGTGATCAAGCTCGTGAAGCTTTTCGAGGAAGAGGTAGAGGAAGAGGAAGAGGAAGAGGTAGACATCCATTCAACCAAAGTACAGTTGCGTGTTATAAGTGTCATCAGTTAGAACACTTTAGATATGAGTGTTCTCAATGGGAAAAAGAAGCAAATTATGCTGAGCTTGAGGATGAAGAGAAATGTTGCTGATGTCATATGTGGAGCTCAATCAATCTAGGAGGGAGATGTTTGGTTCCTTGATTTGGGGGTGTAGCATTCATATGTGTGCAAATAAGGAATGGTTCTCAGATTTTGACGAGAAATTCCGACAATCTATGAAGCTTGGAAATAATTTCAAGATGGTGTTAGGAAAATGTAACATTAGATTGCAAGTTGTTGACGTCAAGGTAATCACTGATGGTTTTTATATACCTAAGTTGAAAAAAAATCTATTAAGTCTTGGACAATTGCAACAAATAGGGGTATCTATTTTGATACAACAGGTAGATGTAAAATCTATCATCCCAAGAAGGGGCTTATTTTACCAACAACAATGTCTGCAAATAGAATGTTCATATTACTTGCAAGAATCATGCGGCAAACCGCCACTTGCTTCCAAACAATTATAGAAGACAATACTCATCTTTGGCACCGTAGATATGGGCATCTAGGTTTCAAAGGTTTGAGAACATTGCTGTTGGATCGGTATGGAAATCCTAGAGGGGGGTGAATAGAGTTTTAACGATAAAGGTGTTTAAACGTGATTAATTTTTTTTAATGATGATTTTTTTTTTAAATAAGTAGAATATGATCATTACTATAACAAAATAATTCAAGTCAAAACAATAATCAAGTAGAACATTGTTAAGGATATTTAGTAATAAATTATAGTTTACCATATATATTATATTTGATATTTTATTATAAGACAAATATTAGATATTTGCCTTATTATCATAGGTATCTTTCCATTTATTGTTATTTCCATTTATTACTATTTCCATATCCTTGTAATTCATTTGATTATAAATAAGATAACTTTCACACCATTTAGATGTGGTGGATTAATCAAACATTCACAAACATGCAATAAATCACAATAATAATTTTGTAATTAAATAGGAAAGAGTTAGAGAAAATGACACCGTAATTTTATAGTGGTTCAGTCAAACTCGACCTACTCCACTCCCCAAGCGCCTCTTAGGAATTTGAATAAAGAACTTTCTCAACTCTTTCCATGGATCAGAGCCAAACCGCTACACCGCTCTTTTTACGAGTTCAAGAGCAAACTCAATCCTTACCACGGCATAGGATCAAACCGATACAAGTATTTGAGTTTGATAATAACACACCACAACTCTCTCAAAGAGTAGATTTACAATTTGGGACACTCACAACTATTTTCTCACAATACAATAATAATCCCTCTCAAGAATAAGATGAAGAGAAATAAACTTGTAAGCTTGGAGAGAGCAACAAACAATGGAGACTTTGAACAAATGAGGATTGGAGAATTTATGGAAGTTGTGTGTGTAAATTGTGGGGAAGTTGATGAGTTTATATAGAGAAGAAAAGTGGCAAAATGTAGGAATTAATATTGACCATTGGATTGTGTTAGGAATAATTGAAGGTGAAGATTAAAAGTAAATAAATAAGAAAATTTTATAAATTCATTTATTTAAAATTTTTAATATAATAATAATAAAAAGTTATGTGAGTAATGATGAAATGAAAATTCAAAATTATTATAAATATAATAATATAATAATAATAAAAGCTATATGAGCAAGTATCCAAATTTAAAAATATAATAATATAATAATATGATATAGTAATAATAAAAATCGATGTGAGTAACGATTAGATTCAAATTTATATTTTTGTAAAAATAATTTTATTTAGAAATATAATAATAAGAAAAACTCCACCATTTGTTACTATTCAAACATTTTAAATGTCATACTTTGATATATTTTGATTTGTCCATCATTTTGATTTTGCTGCCACATCATCACGTTGGGTATGTTGTCTCGACTTTAATTTCTTCGTTTTAGCTCTGATTTGAGTAATTGAAAAGTCGTTGTCATCGTTATTCCCAACCTTATGTGGTGGATAGTTCAAAATACTTAAAGTAGTTAATAATTAAAAGTAGGTTTGTTATCATCAAAACATCAATCAATTAATTGATTGAAATTAATTAAAGTGAGATCAACGGTCAAAAAGCCAACAATTGCAACATAAACAAATGGTGAGAGAGTTACCCCAATTGAAACCGTCGTCTAAAATATGCATTGATTGCATGGTGGGAACGCAACATAGAGATGCATTTCCAAAGAGAAGTTTATGGAGAACAACACAAAAGGCTGCAACTAGTACATGCAGACATCTGTGGACCCATCAAACCTATTTCCAACAGTAATAAGAGGTATTTTATAAGTTTTATTGATGATTACAGCCGCAATGTGTGAATATATTTTCTTGCTGAAAAATCTAAAGCCTTTACTATCTTCAGGAATTTTAAAAATCTTGTTGAGAAAGAGACTGGAGATTTTATTCGTTGTCTACGCAAAGATAAAGGTGGAGAGTACACCTCTCACGAGTTCAATAGTTTTTGCAAAACTAATGGTATCAGTAGACAACTTACTGCAGCTACACTCACCAATAAAATGGTTTAGTGAGTGTAGCTGAATGCAAGAACATAACAATCATGAACATGATTAGAAGTATATTATCGGAGAAGAAAGTTCCAAAGAATTTTTGGCCAGAAGCAGGAAACTAGACATTGCACTTGCTCAACAGAAGTCTACAGTGGTAGTGAAAGATATGACTTCAGAGGAGGCTTGGAGTGGCGTAAAACCTAATACTGATTTTGGGTGCATTGACCATGTTCATGTATCAGACGGTAAGAGAAAGAAGATAGATGATAAAAAATTTCAATGTGTGCTACTAGAGATGAGTGAAGAGTCTAAAACATATTGAATCTATGATCTAGTGTCCAAAAAGATAATTGCAAGCAGAGATGTGATTTATGAAGAAAACAAATGTTGGAATTGGGGGAAAAGTAACGAAGAAGTTAGACTTGATACCCTCGAATGGAAAGATAATAATATAGAAGGAAGCGAACATGACCAACGTGAGGAAGAATTTGAAGAGGAGGTGATAGCAGAAGAAGAAGGGGAAGTTAGTATATCTTCCAATGAGCCATCTGAATAAAAATTTTCAATATCTGAAGAAAGCACACCTGAAGTGAGGAATAGAAGAGCAACATTACGAATGGAGATTAGGTGAGCAAGGGAGAATTTTCTGAAGAAACTGAGCACAACAATTTAGTTTTATTAACCTCAACTACAGATTCGACTACCTTTAAAGAAGCTATTCAAAGTTCAAAATGGAGCGCTGTAATGGACTTGGAGATAGAAGCCATCAAACGAAATGAGACTTGGGAGTTGATAGATTTTCCTAGAGGAATGAAGATGTTTGGATAAAGTGGGTTTTCAAAATCAAACTCAACGAAAATGGCGAAGTTGACAAGTATAAGGCTACGTTGGAAGCAAAAGGTTATGCACAACAACATGGTATAGACTATATACTAAGGCATTTGTACCTGTGGGTAGGTGGGATACTATTCGAATGATAATTGCTTTAGCAGCTCGGAATAGTTGGAAAGTGTATAAGCTTGACGTGAAAAGTGCTTTCTTATATGGAGAGTTATAAGAAGCCGTCTTTGTCGAGCAACCATAAGGTTATGAGAAAAAATGTCAAGAATACAAGGTATACAAATTAAAGAAGACATTATATGGCCTTAACCAAGTCTTATGTGGAAGATTTAGTCGATTTAAAGCCCATTTCGTCATAGAAGGATTTGAGAGGTGCAACTGTGACCATACTCTATTCATACAAACAAGAGATAGAGGTAAAATTTTGATTGTTAGTCCATATGTTGAAGATCTAATTTTTATTGGTAATGATGAGAGCATATTTGTTCAGTTCAAGAATTCTATGAAACTTCAATTTGAAATGACTGATTTGGGAAAAAATGAAATATTTTCTCGGTGTAGAGATTTTACAAAATCCTTAAGACATTTATATTAGTTAGAGAAAGTATGCAAAAGAAGTTTTGGTCAAGTTTATGATGAAAAAAGTAATAGTATGAAAAACCATGTTGTTCCTGGGTTAGACTAACAAAGGATGAATTTAATGTATCTTATTGCAACAAGGTTGGATTTAATGTATGTAGTGTCTCTCATTAGTATATTTATGGCAAATTCATCAGAGCTGCATTTGCAAGCTGCAAAAAGGGTGTTGAGATACTTGAAAGGTATTATAGATTTGGGAGTTCTTTATCAGAAAACGGGTAATGGAGAGTTGATAGCATATACTGACCATGATTTTGCAGGAGATATATATGACAGGAAAAGCACTTCTGGTTATGTGTTCTTACTCAGTGATGGAACTATGTCTTGGTCCTCCAAAAAAACAACTTGTAGTTACTTTGTCTACTACTGAAACAGAAATTGTGGCAGCTTCCTCAGCTTCCTCTTGTGCTTGTCAAGGGGTGTGGATGAGGAGAGTTTATGAAAAACAATGTTATTTGATAACAGTTTCACTGTTAAGCTATCCAAGAATCCAATCATTCATGGACGTAGTAAATACATTGATGTGAGGTTTCATTTCCTGCATGATTTGACCAGAGATGTAGTTATTGAGCTGAAGCATTGTGTCACACAAGAACAAGTTAGTTGTATATATTATGACAAAACTAATGAAGTTGGACACGTTCATAAAACTACATGAGTCGATGAGTATGTCTGTAGTAAAGTTATGAGTTTATCTTAAGACCACGTTCAAGTATTCCAAAAATTGAACTCAAGACCTCAAAGTCATACCAATAGATCAAATGATCTCCTATGACAAATTTTTTTCATTTTTAATATATCATTATTTCATTCATTTATTCGATTTGGATAATAATGAAATTCATGTGCAAGTAGTATTATCAATTTTCAACCGATGCAAAGTTTGATTATTTCAAATTTATTTATACGAATATATGTAATAAAAATAGAGAACAGGAAAAATAGTTGAAGTTATTACATAATGTAAGTTTTAGTTTGATAGTTTCAGTTTAGTCACATATCTTGAACATAAAAGTAAAACTATTGATGCTTATGGGCCACGTTGGATTACTTTTATGTTGTATGAATGACAAGTGTCTTGTAGCCCTTGTTAATATGTGTTGTTCTATGTGACACTTTATATTATGATATGAATGATACTATGCTGTGAATCTACGTTGTGATATGGATGATATATAATGCATGAACCTCCATATATTACACCATGCATATTAGGTTAACATGTTCACGCTGTGCCTATGAGTCATTGACAAGTCATGTAGATTAACCATAAAAGATATGTTCAGTATACGTATGCATGTCTCATAGGAACATTATGTCGTAAAAAGAATGGATGGATGATTTGCATCATAACTATATATCATGATTCGAAACTGTGAGACCTCATGCATTTTGCATGTCACATGTATTGAGATACTTCCTTGTTATGATTAGTACACATGTGTACACTTCCTTATTATGTACATGATGATATTATGCAACACATCAAACTTTACTCGAACTTGAAGTAGAGAATAAGGTCATAATGTCTTATGAAAAGATAGACACCATGATTGTATGTGATTGCATTTTTTGACCTAAACACCTGGTGGAAGAAATGAAAATCATGATGAGTTGTGAGAATTCTCGGGAATCCAATTGTTCATGCCAGATTGAAGAAAAATACTTCACTCATTTAATTTAGAAACATGAAATGTTATTCCTCCGTGCTTAATTTGAGATACCTTTCACTTATATTTTAGACACTTTCCAAGCAAATGTTTCATAAAATTATGGAAGTAAAAGAAAGTTTATGATTGATTTTGATATTGTTATATAAATGCATTATTTCTTTTACCGTAGAGAACTTGAAATTGGTCGCCTAGATTTAAAATTTGAATCTAACACTTGATGGCTTTGATATTGGTCATCAAAATCAACCATCCTAAGTATTTAGGAGTAATTTAATAAAAAATTTAATAGATGATCTATGTAGTTTAATGTTGAGAATTCTATGTTGTGGTCGTGAAGACTTGACAAATGTGTGGCTGTAGATTAGTGATGAGAATTCCATATTTTACCCAAATACTCTCATTTGAGCTTCAATGTACATGTTTTTATTTTTCATAACTATTTTAACTCAAATTTGTTTTAAGGACTATTAAACAATGAAAACCATTTAGTATCGGCAAACCATATGCATCTTTCATCACCACATCCACCAGAAAGACATGTTCCCTTTTCTGGCCAAAAAAACCTTGAAAGAAGCATGCCCTAATTTGCTCTAAAAGTTGCACCAAAACAATGTTGTTCGAGAAGAATTCTCCCTAAAGTCCCAATTGAATTAGGTTCGTGGTTTGATGATATGCAACCCTAAATTCATAGCCAATCCAGAATTTTAGGTTAGATACCCACACAATAAAATAAATATATACATATAGATTTTAAGGAATATATGAAAATAAAAACATTAAAAACATTATGTCAAAATTAGATAGTTTAAGGAATTTTAGGTTCGTGGTTTGATGATTCGCAGGGCTGTTCCCAATCACCACTTCCCACTTTGTCAATGGAAGTTCAGAATTAGATGGTGTGTAAACCAATTGAGACATTAATATATATTTCCATCCCTAAGGCAAACAAGAAATACTAGTATTACAAAAAGAGTCTTATATTTTCAATTCTTAGTAGATCTATTATTCAAACTTTCTCTAAGAAATATCTTGAGACAGAAAAACCAAAAAAGGGTTGAAATTCTATTTAATTTTTTATTCAATTTATTTGTGCTCTGTATCATGTGAATTTTGATTCGGGTTCTTAATTAAATAAAAATAAACTATGTTAAAAAAGTAAATAGACTGACCACAATTACATCGTTTGAGTTTGTAGGTGAACGCCATACAGAAAACACAAACAACAAAAGATTTGAGAATTTGCATGATCTTCTTTTCTTCAATGGTGGTGTGGCTTGTTTTCAAGTAGAGATTTATATCTTCCTCTTCTCTTGAAAATGAGACTTCATAAGGTGTTAAATTTAGTAAAATAAATTCTAAAAACAATAATATGTTAATACTTCACTCATTTAATTTAGGTTCATGATATGTCATTCCTCCCAGCTTAATTTGAGACACCTTTCACTTATATTTTAGACACTTTCCTAGCAAATGTTTCATAAACTTGTGGGATTAAAATAAAGTTTAGGAAGACATTAATATTCATTTTGAGATTTGTTTTACCTAGAGAGATTGAAATTGGTCTTTGCTTCATTTAAGGGAGTAATGCCTCTAAGAATTTGTTTTACCTAGAGAGATTGAAATTGGTCATTGCTTCATATAGAATTTGAATCTAACTAGCAACGGTCTTGATATTGCCCATCAGAATCAACGACCAGAATTTAATTCAAAGTATTTAGAGTAACTTAATAACAAATTTAAAAGATAACCTCAAGTAGTCGTAGTTTAATTGTGAGAATTTTATGTTATGGTCGTGAAAACTTAGCCAATAAGTAGCTATAGTTTAGTGGCAAGAATTTCATGATGTAGCAATAGAGATTTGAGCCGCCCAAATCCCAGCCACCACAATAATTTTACTCTCATTTAGGCGGGATTTCATTTTCCATAATTATTTTACCTTTCGCGTTTTGTTCACAGAGTAAATAACGGAAACAACTTTATTTTCTTTGTTGGTCTCAAAAAGGTTTATTCCACAAAAGCAATAAAGATGCGACATTTTCATCCACTAACTTAGATCATTATTTAATAAGGTGGAGAACAACCTTCCCATCCGTGCAAGAACTCAAATTTGTTTAAAGGATTATTAAACAATGAAAAGCCATTATTATCTGCCAACCATATGCATATTTCATTATCCTATCGATCAGAAAGTCATGTTCCCTTTTCAGACCAGAAAACCTCAAATGAGGCATGCCCTAATTTTCTCCCAAAGTCACACCAAAACAATGTGGTTTGAAAAAAATTCTCCTTAAAGTCCCAATAGAATTGGGTTCCTGGATTGACGATATGCACGCCTAAGTCCATAATAAATCCGAAATTTTAGGTTAGATACACCCAAACTAAGATAAATATAAACATATAAATTTTAAGAAGTATGCTAAAATAAAAACATTAAATACGAAAATAAAACCATTAAAAACCTAATAAATATTATGTAAAAATTATATAGTTTAATTTTTTGTTTTTTAAATTTCAAAACTTAAAATAAAAACATGAATTTCATCGTGAGTATATATATATATATATATATATATTCTCTACTAACCTAAATCTTCGTCTTTAGATTTGTAATGAGTCTCAAGAGGTGAACTTGAAGGATGGTTCCATTTATGGAAGGTTTTCATTTTTAGTTTCACTCTTTTGAAATTCTACTTCATTTCTTAAGCAATTTATTTCTACTCTCTATCATATGAATTTTTACTTGTATTCTTAATACAGTAAGAATAAACTACGTAAAAAAAGTAAATAGATATACAACAATTATATTGTTTGAGTTTGTAGGCAAAGGCCAAAACGAAAACACAAACAACAAAAGACTTGAGAATTTGCATGATCTTCATTTCTTCAATGGTGTTGCGACTTATTTTTATTTACATAAAAAATAAAAAATAGGAGAGAGAAAATGCAAGAATAAATAATTTACTGGATTGTTTATTATATAATCTTTTACAATAAATGTTATTTAATTATTGTCTTATTATGCATAGCTAGTCATTAAGTAAGTTATGAATAAAAATGAAGTTTTCATTTAAGTTCTGATATGAGGTAGGAATTTAAAAAAATTTCATTGAATTAAAGCGTGCGGGTAGGAAAATAATTTTAACAATAAAAAAAAAGTGTGACAAGTAAGAAAAATCGAGTAAAATATGCCACCCAATTCAAATTTATTTAGCCCGTTTTACTTATTACTATAGACTTATACATTCTCTTTTTCTTTCAAAATTTCATTCCCTTTTCTTTTCTAAGATTTTATCTATTATAATTGCAAAATTAACAAAATATATTTTAATTCAAACCTAACACATTAAACCAATCAACCTTTTTATTTATACTCAATACCAAATATCTAAAAAAGTTTTTTTCTTTTTTTAACACTAATAAAAAAGTTAATCTAAAAAAAAACTTTTAATTACTAATTTTTAAAGATTCTTTTGGTCTTATTTTGAAATCACTATATTCTAATGTCATTTGTCATTTGATGCGCACCATTTAAACAATTTTCAAAGCTTTTGAATATAAAAAAAAAAAAAAAGAAAGAAAGAAAAAAGAAAAAAAAAATCAAAATCAAATACATTTTCAAAGCTTTCGAGAGCCCAATAACTCTTCATCTTCGATCCAAATTGATGTTCTAAAAGTGCCTTAGATTCAAATTGCTTCCGCATGTGTTATATTAACACCATCAATGATGACGGTAGCAACTTTAGACTAATAGACATCTAGGGTCGTTACCATTGGTATCAGAGCTCTAGGATATAGATTCGGTAGACTTGCCTACGGAATAGGCTTGGCACGTTCCATGGTTTAAACATCGATGTCCTGTCACCGTCAAGTATGTCTTGTACAAGATAAGAAAAAGAAATGTTTTTAATTGAAGGTACTTTTTTTGTTTACTAATATTGAATGTAATTTAGTATCAAGTATGTTGAGCTCTAACTATATGATTTATGGTAGCATTATGCTCCACCTAGTTGTATTTTTATGAATATGTCATCTTTGCTAAATTCTATGTTGTGATTATAATGTGATATGATGCATTTTATATTAGAGAGATATAGAATAGTAGGGAAGATACTAGTGGTGGTTCAAAACCGTTCGTGAGGAAAAAGAAATTTGAACTACAAAAGGTTAGTATTCAAACTCATTGAGTTTTAATGCTTTTGAACATGCTAGCTAATTTACTATAATTGATGCACATAGAGTGCCTAAGATCCAAATTGCTTCTGCGTGTTATAATAACACCATCAAAATGAACCTAAACTGAAAACATAATTTATGAACAAAGGAAACAAAAAGGTATTTAAAAAGAGAGAAGACCCAAAAAGTAGAAAATTCCCTCGACACTGAATATGGATGCCATTCAGCACGAGAAAAACACAAAAAATTGAAGAAATGGGGAAGAAGAAATAGAAGGGAGGTGGGGGCTTTGGAGGCTTCCAAGGCTGATTATGGTGGGCAAAAATATCTCTAGATGCACTAAATTTTGTCACCTAGCATACATTGGCTAACAAAATAAGCAAGCGTCGAAAAATCTATCAATGCTTTTCGATGATTGTCAATTTAGTTGACCTTGTCCATAAAATTTTGTGCTTTCAGAGAGATATTTTTTCTAACCATGGTAAACAAAATATTGATTCTCATCTTTGCTGCATTTCAATTTATCATAAAACAAATTATCGAAAGATTTAGAATATGAGTATTGTAGTCTACTAATTCTGGCAGAGTTCTTGACCAACGCGGTGTATACTAAGTTTGGTATATATGATATTACATGCTGCTAAAGAAATTAGTAGACAGACTGTAGTTGATTGAAAGTGACTCTTACGTACTAGTCCTAAAATTCTAAATAACCATATAGAAGTAACCTAAGCTAGACGTAGCTGAAATACCTTTGGAACAGCCCAAAACAAATAAAAAAATTATTATAAACAATAATTATTATTATGTAAAATAATAATAATAATAATAATAATAATAATAAATTAAACAAATAACTAAATAAAAACAATTATTTCCCGTTTTTCTCAGCCGTCACTCTCCCCAATAATTTCTCCTCAACATACCTAATAGTTGGTGAAACAAAAAAATGTTAGATTTGAGAAAACAAAATGCCTCACATCAAATTTATAGGAGATGGGTTTATAGAGATGATCAAGATTTATATGAGAGAGAGATTCAAGGTTTCTCCGTAAGTTATATCTCAGATCTCCTTTTCTTTCATCCAATTATTTAATTTTTTTTTAGCAATTTACGTGTTAGAAAGATAAGTCATTATGTTAGAAAGATACGTCATGATCTATAGCAGAAAGAAAATAGAATCTATTTAATTGAAAACGTAACAAACAAAAATAAAGAAAGGTTTAAATAGATTTAACATATCAGAATTTCTTCCCTCGTCCAAAAACAAACACAAGAAGGTTCACATTTAGTTTTGGTAGTATGGGATATTTTACTAGAAAGAAAGGTTTAAACAGATTTAACATATCAGAATTTCTTCCCTCGTCCAAAAACAAACACAAGAAGGTTCACATTTAGTTTTGGTAGTATGGGATATTTTACTAGAAAGAGATATTGCATTTGAAGAGGTTAGTAGTTCTTCTTTTATTTTATTTAATGATACTAAAAGTCATCATAAACAGAGAGGGATAATAAAAAGAAGGGAAACACAGTAAGAGACAGGGAAAGAAGATTGTGAATATAATCGAAATTAAATGTTAAAAGGGTATTAAACACGGTAAGAGAAAATAGAATATCTGGAAACATATATAAATATTCCAAGACCTAACTTAAGCAAAGACTCTAACTTTCGCACGAAGTATAACACATAGATCAACATAAATTAGAGAAACAATTTTGTAGAAATTCAAACTTGAAACTGATGTCATGGACTCACATAGGTTTACTTGGTTTTCAATGGACTTTCCTTAAGGATAACGACGGAACATCAACCTAAGGCAACCAAGTAAGTGACCTTACTATCGGCATGGTTATATTTGCTGTTGACACGTGCTTCGTGGTTGTGCACGTGTCATATATATTGATATGTGTGAATTGTCTGTGGATCGATATGCTTCTTATTTGTTATGTATATGTTATAATATGTGAATTGTTTGATAATAATTATGGTACGATGTGTTCAATGATATGTTTGAGATAGGATACGATAAGGATGGACAAAAAGAAATGTAACGATAAGAGTCAAATACATTCATGAAACATGAAGGTTAGGTTACATACCAGAGTGATATGAATAAGAGAGATTGATGGAAGAATACTATTAGGCTACGGGTCGAAAGGGATAGGTTTGTGATAGATTGATAGAACAATAGCGTTAGGATTGATAGAACAATAACGTTAGGTTACGTTCTTGTGATGATATGACTGAGGTACGTTCACATAATGATATGTCTGTGATAGGTATAAGAACGTTAAGGCTATGATAAGTTAGGAAACGATATGACTACAATTTACGTTATGACTTGTTTATGATATGATACATTGTGATGCAATATGTCATGGTATGATGTGTATATGATGAAATGTTATGTTAAAAGCATAGAGCGTTATGTTAGGTCACTTATATTTGAATGTAAATAGCATGAATTGTATGACGTGAAACACGATAAACTATCTGGAATCATAACCCCGATAGGAATATGTATGAAATGTAAATTGAAAATGAGAATGACATGAAGCATGGAACGTGACAGGAGGGTTATGTTCATTAATGATAAATGTAGAAGTAGGGGGGACCTCATGCATTATGTGTGTTCATGCATCTGGGGATACGCCTATCCCATAACGAGGGTAGGACGTGAACATCCAATGGCAGGACAACAATCGTTATGCTTGCATAGCGCTTCCATGACGGTTACTAGTTTTAACGGGTCCCGACATAAGGGGCTCCCAGAGTATGCCCACCGGATAAGGAAAGTGACCCAGCGGTGTGCGAACTAGCTGGTGAGCCAATACTCACAAGTATGGGTTGTGTGTAGAGTATATGGTACACGTCCACGATTACCCGTTAGGACAGCACCGTAGGGAAAGCGAAACGAAACCAAAGATAGGTCCCATCATTTTATTGCATGTGATTGTTGCATTTATCCCTAATAGTGTGGTCACTTACTAAGTATTTCTTTAAATACTCAAGCCATGTGCTACTACATTTTTCGTACGGCTGACAATGGCATCGCAACTCTCGACCATGGCACATGCATAGGGTAATGGTATTTGTTTTCTTAGACTTAGGCTAGACTAGGTTGTTTCTAACTTAAACTCTTATTCATTTTATTTAGTCTTTTGTGGTGTCGTTTTAAAGATGTTTTCGAAACACGTAAGTCCATGACTGTGTTTTAAGATAAAGGTTATGTTTTATGAAATTTTAATAAAGTCTTCCGCATTCAATGTTATGGTATGTATACGATAGCGACCTTAAATTAAGCAGAAAATTGTGGCATGAATATTCTAGTCACTCTAGGTTCCTAAAGAACTAGGGTCGTTACATATAATCTACACTTGAACTTTCTATAACCTTGAGAAAAATCTGTGGCAACTCGCTTAACCAAGGATTCGATTATCGCCTACAAGTAGGTTACTTAATTAGTTGCACTATATATTACGTTTCCTTTTTTGGGGATCACTAATTGTTAGTTAAGGTCATAGAGGAGGGTCGTCTCGAGCAATCAGTTCCATGTGTTATGAGTTGTTGTCCTTAGTTTTCAAATCTCGTTCCAATTTTTATCAATTTTTTCTTTGTCACGTCAGTTCTATGTGTTACGAGTTTTTGTCCTTATTTTTCGAATCTTGTTCCATTTTTATCAAATTTTTTCTTTGTCAGTACGTGTCATGAAAAATGATTTTAAGCCTTGAGTCCATGTTCGTGGATTCTTGAGTCATCAACAAAATCACTGTAAAATATCGACGTCCTATTCCTAGGCTAGACCATATGCTTGATGAATTGCATGACTCATATCTATTTACAAAGATTGATTTGAAATCTGGATAACATTAAATTAGAAGGCATATACGAGATGAATGGAAAAGAGCTTTCAAAACTAAGATTGAATTGTATGAATGACTTGTTATGCCTTCTGGGTTAACTAATGCTCCTAGTACATTTATCTTAATGAATCGCGTTTTGATAGAATATTTAAGAAAGCATGTTGTTGTACATTTTGATGATATTTTAATTTATTCAAAGACTTTGTATGAGCATGTAAAGCATGTTAAGTAACTTTTGATTATGCTTAGGAAAGGGAAAGTTTATGCTCATTTTAATAAGTGTAGTTTTTGCATGGAAAAAGTTAATTTTCTTGGCTTCATAATTCGTAAAAATGGAGTAGAAGTAATTTCTTGCTCTGAAGGGGAAGGAATCCTTAATTTGAAGGAAAAGAGATTGTAGATAGGATTTTGAAACTTACCCCTAATTTGAGCCCAAAATAGATTTTTTTGAATTTGGCTTGTTCTTGAGGTTATTTCTCTTCGTTGTCTTCTATGGAAACATTCTTTGGAGATGCAATTGGGATTGTCCTTGCTTGACGTATTCTCGTGTATCGACGAATTGGATTGGGGGAAGATTTCTTGGCACTTTCAGCATTGTAAGAACAAGTTTGAAGAGAAATGGTGTAGAATTGCTCTTGAATTTTGAAGAAATCTCAGAGAAGGAGACCCAAAATCTAAAAGCTTATTGCCTACTATTGGGAGCTCGATTGTTGTTCTAAACTATTGCCTAAACTTTCAACTTTACCGGGGAAGCTTAAACCGACATTGAGAACTTCAGAATCACTATGATTTTGATATTGAACTTTCTGAATAATCCGTAAAAAAATATCTACACTAGTCCGAGGAAACATACTTTTATCCCTTTTTATTCAGGGTTCTTATAACCAACTACTCTAGTTTTCTATTAAACAATATCGTCACACATACATGACATTACTGCTATGCATGAAAAAATTCATTTACAACATTTCCTAAACGGTGCTATGGACTTTAATGTTCATAATGAACTCATTAAAACAATATTGTTATGAACAACATAGTGGAAAACATATAACATTAGTTTAAATAAAAATAAAACAATGCCCTGATCTAACCTAAGGATCACTAAAAATAACATGAATGCAATTACCCTAACTTTGGTTTCTTGGCCTTGAACGCAACGTTGTCATCCGTAAATGGGTATCTTACCTTTACTTTAAAATAAGAGTAGCATGTGGTTTGAGTACTTTAATAAATACTCAGTCAGTAATCCCACTATTAGGGTCGGAATATGAATCACGTGTAATATAGTGGGACCTATCCTTTCATAAATACATTGTGGCATGGGCTTGGGCTTTGCTTTTCAGGTCGAGCAGAGTTGAATATGTTGTACTTCCCTACACACGACTCATGAATGTGCACATTGACCACCAGGTGGGTTGGTATAAGAGTACTCTATGGGTTTTCCTCGTCGAGCTTGTGCACACTCACACTACCAAATACCATGAAGGGAAAAGACCAGCATAATATCATAAGGAACATAAATATTATAAGGTATGTGTTTGTACTAATCATAATGGGGAAGTATCTTGATGCACCTCCCATATAAAATGCATGAGATCCCTAACATTAAAACACGACATAACGTTCCTATGAGACATACATACTTGATTCTTGTCATATTGTTCATGATTAACAATACATGGTTTTTCTAATGTTTCATAGGCATAGGGTGTACGAAACATAATATAGAAGTATCTTGATGCACGTGGTATACAAAATGCATGAGGTCCCATAACATCAAAGCATGACATATATTCATGGCGCTAGTCATACCTCAAATCTATTCCTAGCATAGTGTTCTTATAAGATATAAATACTTGATTCATTTCATATTTTTAATAATTAACAATACATGATTTTCTAATGTCTCATAATCCTAGAATAGTGTATATGATATCATAGTGTAACTTGTATGCAACATATCGTATATCATATCATATACATAACATAGTATATGTCATACAATTATAAAACACGATATGTGCAAGGGCCAGAGGTAGCGATGTCCATTCCCCGTCATCATCCCCACCATCTACTTCATTCTCCATTTCCATGAAATTCTCTATTTATTTGTGTGCGGATCAAGGTAAGGGATTCATGGCAAGGAAGTGGCAGGGACTGGATTCCCCATGGATAATTTTAGTGGGATTTAAATTCAAGAGTCAGTCTTGGAGGGTAAGGCCAAGAGTTTTGAAGATGAAAGGCCAAGAATCTTTATAGGAATAATGACTTTTTAATGGTTAGGAACAGTGGCATTGTTATGTCTATATTTAATTTTAGAAAACCTTATAAATACAATTGTTATTACTATTGTGGTAAAGTAGAGTAGAGTAAAAAAAGAAAAGGAACAAAGAAGAAATAGAAGGTTTTTTCAGAGTGTTCTTTATCTCCTTCTAACATTAGTGTGTGTGGAACTTATTTCACAAATTTATGAGTTTTCGTTAACAAAATTATATCAAGCCAATGACGAATGTGGGTCAAATTCCGCTACCGCAACTAGTGAAGACAAACTACGGGAATTGAAGCATTAATATGAAAGCTTTTCTCGGTTCTCAAGATGCATGGGAGGTGGTTGAAGAAGGGTTAGAAGAACCAAAAGATACCACGGATTATACAGCGGCACAAAACAAGACGTTGAAAGAGGTGCGATCAAAAGATAAGGCGTCACTATACATGTTGTTCCGAGCCGTTGACGAGTCGGGCTTTGAGAAGCTTGCCAATGCAACTACTTCAAAAGAAGCATCAGAAACTTTAGGAAAAGTGTTCAAAGGAATCGATCGAGTCAAGCAAGTTCGTCTCCAAACTCTTCGTGGCAAGTTGGAGAGCATGAGATGAAGGAGTCAGAAAGTGTATCTGACTACATCACGCATGTACAAACTCTGGTTAACCAACTCAACCGAAATGGAGAAATGTTAGCTGAGACTCCGGTTTTGGAGAAGATTTTAAGGTCATTAACCAACAACTTTGAGAATGTTGTATGCGCGATAGAAGAGTTAAAGGATCTAGCAACATTCACAGTCGACGAGCTAGCCGGTTTTCTCGAGGAACACGAGCAACGTATACTCTACTCTCAAAATTTTGAAGGTAGAGGTTTTGACAGTGAAAGTAGTAAAAATGGTCATGGTGCTCAAGGAAGTAGTCATGAAGGATAATATAAGAAGAAGGGACAGTCGAGCCAAGCAAATTGGCATAGATGAGGACGCAATCGAGGAAGAGGCGGTCGATCAATTTACTCCAACATTCAGTGCTACAAATGTCACAAATATGCACTATGCAAATTATTATAACTCCGACAAATGTTACAATTGTGGTAGAGGGGCATTTTGTAAAAGATTTTTGAGCCGATAAAAAGGTGGAAGAAACAATAAACCTAGCCTTGGTGACGCAACAAACGAAGGTCTTAGGTCTTCTCTTGATGGCTCAAAATGAAGATCTGAAAGCGTAAGAACACGACGGAGAAAAAGACGATGGCGGTAGATGTGAGGCGGTGAAAACTGTTGAAAACGAGGGGATACACAACGAATTCGACAAAATTGCAATATTGAAGATGAGAAAACCGAAGAAATCTAGAATGAACACGCAATCGGCGAACGAGCCAAAGAAACTTCCAGATCATCAGAAGTTGAATAAAGATTTAAAGCAACAACCAAAATCTGCCGTAGATAAATCTATAGAGAAGTCTTAGTTGTAGACATTGAAATTCTTGAACGAGCGCATTTTGAAGGAGAAAGTAGAGATTGAAAAAGAAAAGAAAGCTTTTAGAATTGGAGATTGAAAGCTTAGAGAAGGAAGAGCTGAGCTGAGTGAGAGTTCTTTCTATCTCAAACAGGAGAAGAAAGAGAATGGGAAAGTAAAGAATTGAAGAAGTATGGAGAAAGAGAGGAATGCTACTGATAAGTCATGGGTTTAAAACCAAGGTGCGTGCTGGAAAGTGAAATTCTTTACATTGAAGCGTGGCACCATACGGATCAAGTTGAACATCCTTCTAGTCAAACTTGGTTAGACATGGGCGTGGGTCGGAAGAGCTATCGCGTGTCGAATATCGAGTGGAGCCGAGTCACTTTACAACAAGCCTGACGCGTTATTCCACCTAATCGTCAATACGTGTCCCTCAGGCTGTCTGACACGCTTTCCCTCTCGCAAGTTGACACGTGGCTTGCTGGCTATCTGACGTGCTTTCCTTCCCACAAGTTGACACATGGCTTGTCGAAAAATTTTCTCTCATGAGAGTTGCAATACTGAATTTGGCCTTCAAAGTGAGTTCATTAACCTTCTTGTTCGTGAAAAGACTCTGAGAAATCCAAGAATTTCATCTTTCTTAAAAGAACATATCGAACGACCAAAATAAGTTCATTTACCTCCTTCTTGTTCCTGAAATAACTCTCAGAAATCCTCGAATTTCATCCTTCATTGAAGAACATATCGAACGACTCAGATCTAAAGAAAAATTTTGAACGACCGTATCGTTGGTTTAAAGTTCGTAATGTTGTAATCCCGTATCATGAAAAAATATTAAGAATTAATAAAACTTGGCCTATGTAATTGTCGAACCTACGACCTTCACGTTTTTAACACTAGAAACTTACAACTGAGCTAATTGGGCATAAATTTTATGCACATTATAGATCATTAGCTCCTAATCCAGCCAATCGAGTTTGGTTTACATAACTTTATTCATAATAAACTTAAAAAAGTCATTATCTTCTAAAGTTCATAGTGTTTTAACTCCTTCACGTTTTTAACACTAGAAACTTACAACTGAGCTAATTGGGCATAAATTTTATGCACATTATAGATCATTAGCTCCTAATCCAGCCAATCGAGTTTCGTTTACATAACTTTATTCATAATAAACTTAAAAAAGTCATTATCTTCTAAGTTCATAGTGTTTTAACTCCTATCAAGAAAAGATATAATTAAAAATGAGGGAAATTGGCCCATGCAATTGTCGAATCTGTGACCTGCACGTTATTAGCACATAGCTCTAACCAACTCAGCTAACAGGCCATAGATTTTCTCACCTGACAATGCGCCTGACGCGTTATTCCACCCAATCGTCAATACGTGTCCCTCAGGCTGTCTGATACGCTTTCCCTCCCACAAGTTGAAACATGGCTTGCCGGCTGTCTCACGCGCTTTCCTTCCCACAAGTTGACACGTGGCTTGACGAAAACTTTTCTCTCGTGAGAGTTGAAATACTGAATCTGGCCTTCAAAGTGAGTTCATTTACCTCCTTGTTTGTCAAAAGACTCTAAGAAATCCTCGAATTTCATCTTTCGTAAAAGAACATATCGAACGGCCAAAACTAGTTCATTTACCAACTTCTTGTTCCTAAAATGACTCTCAGAAATCCTCTAAAGAAAAATTGTGAACGGTCGTATCATCGGTTTAAAGTTCGTACTGTTGTAACCCCGTATCATGTAAAGATATTATTAAAAATTAATAAAACTTGGCCTATGTAATTGTCGAACCTACGACCTCCACGTTTTTAACACGACAATCTTACAAACTGAGCTAATTGGGCATAGATTTTATGCACATTATAGATCGTTAGCTCCTAATCCAGCGAATCGAGTTTCGTTTACATAACTTTATGCATAATAAACTTAAAAAAGTCATTATCTTCTAAAGTTCGTAGTGTTTTAACTCGTATAATGAAAAGATATAATTAAAAATGAGGGAAATTGGCCCATGCAGGTGTTGAACCTGCGACCTTCACATTAATTGCACAATGCTCTAACCAACTAAGCTAATAGGCCATAGATTTTCTCGCCTGACAATGCGCCTAACTTGTTATTCAACCCAATCGTCAATACGTGTCCCTCAGGCTATCTGACACGCTTTCCCTCCCGCAAGTTAACACGTGGCTTGCCGGCTTTCTCACGCGCTTTCCTTCCCACAAGTTGAAACATGGCTTGCCGTAAAATTTTCTCTCATGAGAGTCGCAATACTGAATCTGGCCTTCAAAGTGAGTTCATTTACCTCCTTCATGAAAAGATTGAGAAATACTCGAATTTCATCTTTCGTAAAAGAACATATCGAACGGCCAAAATAAGTTAATTTACCTCCTTCTTGTTCCTGAAATGACTCTCAGAAATCCTCGAATTTCATCCTTCATTGAAGAACATATCGAACGATTCAGATCTAAATAAAAATTGTGAACGGCCGTATCATTGATTTAAAGTTCGTAATGTTGTAACCCCGTATCATGTAAAGATATTATTAAGAATTAATAAAACTTGGCCTATGTAATTTTCGAACCTACGACCTCCACGTTTTTAACACGACAATCTTACAACTGAGCTAATTGGGCATAGATTTTATGCACATTATAGATCGTTAGCTTCTAATCTGGCCAATCAAGTTTCGTTTACATAACTTAATGCATAATAAACTTAAAAAAGTCATTATCTTCTAAATTTCGTAATGTTTTAACTCGTATAATGAAAAGATATAATTAACAATGAGGGAAATTGGCCCATGCAGGGGTTGAACATGCTATCTTCGCGTTATTAGCACGACACTCTAACCAACTGAGCTAATAGGCCATAGATTTTCTCGCCTGACAATGCGCCTAACGTGTTATTCCACGCAATTGTCAATACGTGTCCCTCAGGCTCTCTAACATGCTTTCCCTCCAGCAAGTTGACACGTGGCTTGCCGGCTGTCTCACGCGCTTTCCTTCCCACAAGGACATTGAAACGACGTGACCGAGGAAGAACAGAACGTTGGATTGGGTAAGGAAGACAGAACGTTGGATTTTCGAACCCTCTCAGATTTGAGTGTTTACGCCCTTACGAACCAAACAAACACCATAAACGAGATTAGGGGGAGGAGGAGACTAAAAAATGGAGGAAAAAGGACATTGAAACGACGTGAACGAGGAGAGAGAGTCGCCGAAAAATTCTCTAGTAATCGGGGTGAGGGAAACGAAGTCCGACACGAGATCCGACTCACGACCCAAAACCCACAGGCAACCCTAACCGATGTGAGGGGTGGAGAAGATGNAATACCCGCAACCTCATTATAGCCAAGCAACCCCATACCTAGTTTGCTCCAGTAACCTAAAATACAAAGCTTCGACCCAACAATGCAATCAGATACCAACTAGCAACCAGTCAAGTAGTCTACTTTCTCTGTGCTTGGCCCAAAAACCCACATTCAAACAAAAAATACACAGAACACGGTCTAACCCATGATCCACTACACCAACTTGTGTGCCCACATGAACATTCAAGACCCATGCCCCGACCCACTTTGCGACTTGCTCATGTGTCAATGTCCCTCAATGACAGGGTCACTACTGCATACACCAGCCCCTTCGGCTTAGCTTCTCGGAATTTAAGGTTAAAAAACGACATATTTGGCTTGATTTGACATTTTTGACATGAACCTTTACATTTTTTACCTTTCCGAAGCTGATTTTTTTTTAACATAGGTAATTATGAATCAATTAATAGAGGTCCTAGTGGACAATTATATCAAGGACGCCAGTGTATTCCAGGCTCACAAATCATCATTTGTTATGCACTCAGGTAGTATAGAAAATCAGAGTGTCCTTGAGATTCAGGCGTAAGGGTAAACTTGTACAATACTAACTTTTGTAGAAGCTTGGAAGCCATTTTAAATCTCTAGTGAGTTCAAATGATTTCAATAATGATAAGCTATTGTATTTTTATTTTACCTTTATTTGAGTTGTCAGAAGTGGGATTTGAACGCACACCCTCTACCTATTCTATATAACTATTTTTATAAAGAATAGCACTTTATAAAACAAAACCTTTCTAAGTTATAAAAGTTGGATTTCAACCCACTAAGTTATAAAAGTTGGATTTCAACCCACGGACTCACAAGGACCAAAACTTGAGTCCTAAAGCCTTCAACCACTCAACCATCTTAACTATTTATTATGAGACCTAACACGGGTTGAAGAGTGGAATGAAGCAATCCTTATAAGGGTGTGGAAACCTCTCTCTTAAAGATGCGTTTTAAAACTTTTAAACTTACACCATATCGTAACATGCCAAAACAAACAATATCTGCTAGCAATTGGAGAGGGACACAAAACATTAACTATAAGGTTGTGGATATCTCTCCCTAGTAGACATATTTTAAAATCGTGAGGCTGATGGTGATACGTAATTAGCCAAAGTAGACAATATCAGAGGTGGGCTTGGTTTGGAACAAATTGTATTAGAGTTAGTCATTGGGTGGTGTGCCAACGAGATTGCTGGGAACACAAGGAGGTGGATTGTGAGATCCCACGTCGGTTGTGGAGGGGATGAAACATTTTTTATAAGCATGTGGAAATCTCTTACTATTAGACATGTTTTAAAACTGTGAGGTTGTCAACGATATGTAATGAGTCAAAGTAGACAATATCTAGGCTAATACTCATAATTTGTTGGAATAGTTCAGTTGGTTAGAGCGTATGATTGTTAACCATAAGGTCGGAGGTTCATCTCTCTTTTTATCAATGGGAATGAATCATTCCATTTTAGTATATGGAAAAATTTAACCCTCCAACCAAAGTGGACAATGTCATATTATTATGTAGGTTCGTGATTCCTAATATTGTTACAGTCTTAAGCTAGCATTCTTAATAATAATATTGTGTTCTTTTTAGGGGTAGCTTCAATACAAAAACATAATGTAAAAAATATTTTAGCATAAAGCAGTTACATCATGCATGTTCTAGTGACTCTAGGTCCCTAGAAAACTAGGGTCGTTACATATAATCTACACCTAAACATTCTATAACCTAAAGAAAAACCCATGGCAACTCGCTCGAACAAGGACTCGATTACCGCCTACAAGTAGGTTACTTATTTAGTTGCACTAGATATTTCTTTTCCTTTTTGGGTGATCACTAATTGTTAGTTAAGGTCATAGAGGAGGGTCGTCCCAAGCCATCAGCTCTATATGTACAAGTTGTTGTCCTTAGTTTTCGAATCTTGTTCCAATTTTTATCAAATTTTTCTTTGTCACGTCAGTTCTATGTGTTACGAATTATTGTCCTTAGTTTTCGAATCTCCTTTCAATTTTTATGAAATTTTTTCTTTGTTAGGATGTGTCATGAATAATGATTTGAAGTCTTGGAAAGTTGAGTTATTATAGTTGTGCTTTGAAGTTATTACAGTTCTTATATGCTTAAAAAATCATGTCGTGACAATTTTAAATCTCCAGTGAGTTCAATTGATTTAAAAAAATGATATGCTATTGTATTTTTATTTTACCTTTATTTGAGAGTTGTCAGAAGTGGGATTTGAACCCATGCCCTCTGATCCCGCATTGGTTTGAGAGGAGAATGAAAGAATAACTTATAAGTGTCTGTAAACATCTCTAGTAGCGTGTTTTAAAACTGTGATTCTGACGACGATTTGTTACGGTAAAAAACTGGACAATATTTTTTAGTGTTTGGAAATGGGAACGAAGCATACCTTAGAAGAGTGTGGAAACCTCTCCCTAGTAGACTCATTTTAGAATTGTGAGGCTGATGATGATATGTAATGGGCAAAATCGGACAATATTTGTTAGCGGTGGGTTTGGGCTATTACGAAAGCTATCAAAGTAAGTCACCAAGCGTTGTGCCAGCAAGGACATTGGGCCCCCAAGGAGAGTGTATTGTGAGATCCAACATTGGTTGGAGAAGGGATGAAACATTCCTTATAAGGATGTGGTGGGCTTGAGCTATTACAAAGAATTAGCTGGAATAGCTCAGTTGGTTAGAGCATGTGGCTGTTAACCACAAGGTCGGAAGTTCAAACCCTCCTTCTAGCGATGGTAATAAGTCTACCTACTCTAAATGAACTTTAAGGGTAAATTAGAGGTGGAGTGTGAGTGATACCTTTTGATTGGTTATTGCTTATTATGTTAGGACTTGTTAGGACCGGATGGGATCCAACGTACACAACACTAGTGAGATAGAGGGGTAGGATCAAACGTACAAAGACGGTTAACATCATGAGAAAGAAGGAGAAGAAACAAGATGTAGACAACGAATTTTGATACGGGGTAGGATCAAACGTACAAAGACGGTTAACATCATGAGAAAGAAGGAGAAGAAACAAGATGTAGACAACGAATTTTGATACGGAGGAATGAAGAAAGGAAAATGCATGGAAACGAGTGGAGAAGACGAAGTCCACCTGCTCGGACCCAAACTCGAATACCCGCAACCTCATTCCAGTCAAGCAACCCCATACCCAGTTTGGTCTAGTAACTAGATCTACCTACCAACAATCAGTCTAGTAGTCTAGTTCCGTCTACTTGCTCAGACCCAAACTCGAATACCCGCAACCTCATTCCAGTCAAGCAACCCCATACCCAGTTTAGTTTAGTAACTGGATACCCACCAACAATCCGTCTAGTAGTCTAGTTCCTATGTGCTTTGCCCAAAACCCACATTGAAGCCCAAATACACAGAACACAGCCCAACCCACGGATCCACTACACAGACCTGTGCGCCCACATGAACATTCAAGACCTGCGCCTCGAACCACTTTGCAACCTGCTCATATGTCATTGTCCCTCAGCGATAGGGTCACTGTTGCATACGCCGGCTCCTTCGGCTCGGGATCTCGAAGTCCTAGGCTAAAAAATGGTGTATTATGCTCGGTTTGACATTTTGACACCGACCTTTATGTTTTTTTCCCTTCCGAAGCTTATTTTTACTTTAATAGAAATATTTAAGGTTAGTATAACGACTTATTTCTGAAGTTTAAGTTAAATTAAATTAGAAATGTAAATTACTAACGAAGCGAGATGGACGTTTTAATAGGAAACAACAACTGACAACACTTGGAGTAACTTCGAGAGAAAAAATTCACGCTCGCATGTGTGAGTCATGTGTAGGGATGTACTACACGTCCAATTTTTCAAGACTAGAGGCCACCCCTATGATATTTTTAACAATAGGTTCCTAAGATCATTAGTTGCATGTGTTTGCATTCTCTAGCCTCAATAGTGGAGTCACTTATGAGTATTTCTTAAAATACTCAAGCCTTG